>NW_015114412.1:29584-34160 GCF_001443285.1 Poecilia latipinna | reverse complement strand
TCAAAAAGGAAAATTTTTTTTTTTTTTTTAATTTAAACAAAAAAGGACCCCAATAAAAAAAAAAAAAAAAAAAAAAAAAAGTTTAGATCGACATCTATTTTCCCCACAACATTCTGCTGAAAATGCTTTCATAGTTACACATAACAGAAAAGGAGTGAAAAAGCAGCGAGAAAACCTACAGAAAAACGGCAGAACTAATAATCAACGTCACGGTAAACGAAACCATGCGAGTCTGACTCTTCGGAAGAACTAAAGAGTGGCTTAAAACTTTTGCACAGCGCCATATAGACTTGTACAGAATGCGTGCAGATCAAATATTTTACCTTGGCAGAGAGCGAGCGGTGAGGGGAGCCCTCTGCAGAGCTGCTGGGAATGTAGCTCTTTGCTGTGTTGGACTTGTTGTTGTCTATGGAGACAAAATCATGAAAGGGCTACAGTTCATAATCACTCTCATATTCCAACAGTAAACACAAAGGCCTGACAAAAATTAGGCGACTACAGTCAGGGTGGCCGCAGCGCTCTCTCAATTACTCTTCTCCCTATTAAAACGAAGCCCGGAGGAAAGTCTTTGTGGGTCGTCGTCTGGAACGAATGTCACATTAAACGCAGCATGTTTCTTCATATAGGGACTGCAATGCTCGTTATGGCTTTTTCTTCCCTCCTTGAACTGCATTGTTTGACATTAGCCCACAATGCCTCCTTTATCCCTCCACAATAATAAAGTCATGGCATGAAGATGAAGTTGCAAATGTCTCTCATCTGTTTTTTTTTTTTTTTTAACTCTAATTGTGGGGGGCCTCCCAAGTCAAAGAAAAATGATTTTGTGCAATTCAGCCGTTTGGAAATTGTCCCCGTTTGTCCACACCGCTTTCACTTAAAAGAGAACGCAGATAAACGTCGGTCGTTTTGTCATCGTTTGAAACCACGAAAAGTGTCTTATTGTGATTAGAGTGAGGTAATGTTGAGGTTTTCTATGCGTAGTTAGAGGCACAAATACCCGATCAGGTCAAAGTTTTGCTTCAAACAAACTGTACGCCGACATCTTGGTGAAAAGTTACCGATTCCTCTGAGCTGCTACTTTTGTTCCTTCGCAAATTAAGGCAGGAAAAAAAACAAGCAAAGAAACTCAAGATCCAATAATGAAGATGTGACATAGAGACAATACCCTCTGTTACTGGGCGGGTTAAAGATTTCCGAGTATTTTATTATAATTGTTATTTGTGTTTGGTGGTGGCAACTGTAATCGGTCAAATTTTTCCAAAACAAAAACCTACCAGTCAGTCTTTGTTTGTGAATGAATCTTGTCAGAAACAATAAATTGCTTCCAAGTAAAGTGATATCTGCTCCTAGTTCACACACGACGGAACCAAAATCCACAAATTTAAATATGCGCCGTCCTCTCACCTGTTTTGAAGTAAACAAATCTTTGTGGAGGTTATTTAACCTATTTTATTAGTCCAGCTACCAAAGCCAAAACAAAATTAAGTAAAATAACAGACTGAAAGTGATTGCGGAGACATGGTTGAGGCTGCGCGTTTACTGCTCGCTCGGTGAGGAAAAGGTCACGTTGTGCATCCCATGACAAACCACCCCAATAAACCGAAGGTATCCTTTTTCCCAGCCTTTAACAGAGTCTGTGTTTGTGTGTGTGTGTGTGTGTGTGTGTGTGTGTGTGTTGTGTTCATGTAATTAACATCCCAACATGTTACAGCCCACCCTGACCCTTCACATTACACACCTCCTCTAAAAACAGATGCCTTATCTGGAATGACTGAATTCCTTTGTTTTAATTGTTGCGTTTCTGAAACATGGGAATGTTTTGTTTTTTTTTGTTCTGCTGCTGCAGCTGCAACAGGAGAATTATTTTTCACAGGTTACGTGTCGTGTAAAGCGTTAACGTGCTGTGCCCCTTCTGTAATCTGCTTGCGCTTTAAGTCTTAAGTCAAAACCTTCAGGTTGTGCCTTATAACCGAGTGTCAGATGGTTCAAAGTGGCAGTCTGTTACGAGATGTCATAAAAGCCATTGGTCACCGGGTCAGGCAGTCAAATTCATTAGTGCCGGAGTCCGAGCACAAATTTACAATCGAAGACGAAACACAGCGGAGGAGAGAGTTCACGATGGGTTCAATCGGGATTAACACCAGTTTGACTCGCGTTTCGGTTCACCGGATAGTTTTGCTCTGGCGTAAATGAAATGAGAAAGCCAACTCTGTGTGATCTTTAAGGCATTTGAGAAATTGTTTAATGAAAACCAAATCAGGGCAAACCTGAGGGCTAACCGTTTTCAGGAGCGTCACTCATCTGGCAGCACTTACGCTTTTGCTGGTACGTGTAGCCTTTGTCCCTGTCGGGAGAGGAGCTCCTGTTGGTGCTGGATCCGGATCGGACGGGCGGATGGCCTTCCCTCCTTCCAGGTGAGCGCTCCCGAGTGATGACCAAGGATTTAGAGGACCTGTAGTCCTCATAATCCTCCCTAGTGCATAAACATTAAGCAGTGCAGTGACAAATTGACCTATTTACATCTGAGGTTCAGGACATTTTTTTTTTCATATCAAATATTAAATGAGAGTAAATTCATGTTACATATCAAAGTTAGTGTGTACTTGAAAAGCACATCACGTTGACGCTTTTAGGGAAAGGAATAAAGTGAACAACATGGATTTTGGAGCTAAAAAAAAAAAAAACATGTGCATGTGGAGAGAAAAAAAATGCATTTTTGGTTTCATCCGACCCGAGCTGCATGGTTCTGAAAACTTTTGCAAGGCATTACATAAACAAAGGGAAGTTGAAAACTAATTAGTAATTTCCCTTCACAAGTAGAAAAAAAACAGCAATTTATCAGTCCTGTTAACAAAACCAACTATTTGTGAACTCTGCTGCTCACGACTCGTGAAGTTAGCGACATGTCTGATCTGACACCCACCTTGGAGGAGGACCACTCCCTCGACCTCTCTTTCGGAGATTATGACCTCTGCTCCTGTTCCTGAAATCAGGGACATTTTTTTTTAATAAAAAGAAATGGAAAAGACAAGCATTCTGGGTAAAATTAGGTTCATCCTTCAGGGTTAAGATTAAAATTTTAGCCAAAACGTTTTAAATTTTTTTTTAAATAGTACCCACATTTTGCCACCTACAAGTGGTGTTCGACAACACATTGCTCTTGCTAAATGGCAGAAAAAGAGTATTTCATTTCTAGTTACTCTGTTTGAAAGCCTTGGGAATCTCTGTAGGTAAGATCAGATCAAATTTCCCAGTAACGTTGAAAATGAATGTAGTTTAAATCTTATTGAAATGCCTTTGAGAGCTAAGCAGGCCAAAGTCGACAGATAGGAGGTTAATCCTCAAAATCATACATCAATTTTTATTTAAAAAGTCCACAGACACACACGTGTGTGTGTTTGCCTGGAGAAGAAGCTGTCCAGCTGGTTCTCCTCTCAGAGAGGGGCAAAGTGTGGAGTGGGGGTGAAGTGAGTGGAGGGGTGTTTGGCTAAGTGAGTAGACACTAGTGCCCTTTGTCCTCTTCTTTGGCCTGGCATGACTCCTATACTGCTACCAGAAGCTGCTGGTATGCACAAGCAGCAAGGAAAGAGGTTTGTTGATGGAGTCGTTATAATTGCTGAATCGCTCCGATGCTCTGAGAGGGATTTCATTTCTATTCCTGAGTTCTGCAATTAAGAACACTTTATCTGTATACGTAAACATTTTTTTTTATATCTCGATAGCTATCTACGAACCAATTTTTAAAGTAGCAGAACCATATTCTTTCCGTTTAGCGGAATGCTAAAAGAAAAATGCAAAAGAAAAGTAAAGCTTGATGCAACTATATTTATTAATAAGCTCCATGCTTATTACATGAAAAGAAAGGGCTCATGAATGCTTCTCATGTTCATCACCATAGAACAGAAGTCTCCGGCCATCTAGTGGACAAATTGGTGAAATACAACATAACTGCAGTGGAGGTTGTACTAGCCAGGAGAGTAAAACAAAGTTACCTTGAGCTTAGCTGATGCCTCAAGTCATCTCTGCTGTAACTCTGCTGGGGGTATGAGGCTTCCTGTAAAACAAACAAACAAACAAAAACATTTTAATATGACAAAATATAACCACTAGAAAAATGCAGCTAATTTAGATTTTTAATTGTGTTTGAAAAAAATTCCTGGGTATCTGTGAAGAACATAAGAAATTCCACGGAGAGGAATAAATGGGCCGACAATCATCAGTCACTTATTTCAATTATTCAATTCAGTTCAATTATTTGTTAGCCCAAATTGCAAATCAGCTAATGACATGGCAGCGACTACATTCATTTATCTTACTTGTTATTAATTGCCGATTGATGGTTTCTTAGATAAAAATTTGTCACAGTCGATTAGCTAATACTTATACCTCCTTTTAGTGCTGTAATTTTTTTTACAATGTGCTCGAAATGCAGTAAAGGAAAAAAAAAAGTTTGATTCAATCAGTAGTGTGTGTTCTATTAGCATGCCATAAAAAAAAAAAAAAAAAAAAAAAAAAACAAAAAACCCTTTTCCACCCAGGGTCTTTTCTTTTCATTTGACTTCCTTTTGGTGGGGGG
>NW_015114412.1:5189-26524 GCF_001443285.1 Poecilia latipinna | reverse complement strand
AAATTTGATTCTATAGTTTGTTTTTTGTTTTTTTATATTACAAAAAAAAAAAAAAAAAAATTTGATTCTATAGTTTGTTTTTTGTTTTTTTATATTCCAAAAAAAAAAAAAAAAAAAAAAAAAAATCAGAACACTCCTTTCCAACCATGGTCATGTCCTTTCAGTTGACTTACATTTCGATGTGGTGAAGAATTTCTTCGATAGCTGCCATAGTTTGGGTTTTCGTCATAGTACTGACTGTCGTCAGGTTGATAACCGTCTTCGCTGTGATATCCTCTTCCACTCTGGTAGCTGCGAGGGCCTAAGTACCGCTGGTCCTCATATCCTCTGTCAAATTCCAACCCCGGGCGTGGTATAGGGTTCCTCTTGTCAATAATATTGACAACTCGATGAACTATTACCTGAAAGGACCAGTTTTGACATTTTATTGAAATGACTTTAGAATAATGCAGCTATAACGCCAGTAACAACCACAACGCTGCATGCCAACAGACATCGCAAAGCAACCATTTGGCATACCTCTCTCGCATCCGTTGGGGCAAAGCGCTCTTCATATGCCTCTCTGATAGATTTTCGACCATGCTGATAAGCCACTACAAAAAACAATGACAGAAAACATAAGATGTACGCCTGTAGTACTTGTTTAAAGGTTGGAATCCAAAGATAAATTTTAACAGTGCTTATGAGGAAGAAATTTGTATTCAGTTTGTCTTGTTTAAAGAAATTACAACCTCCTTCTGTCTCCCAAGTTGCTGGATATTTTCTGGAAGGTGTTCATGTTTTGAAGATGACCTCTATGAGATTTGGATGCGAAAGCAAGTAAAATGCTGTTCATTACACTTACTTTCAGGTTAGGTTCTCTGCTCCGTCTGCTGACTATGCCTCAGTTGAGAAAAATGAACCTATCAAGTAAATACATAAAGATAAAATTATTTTTTTTAAAAAAGCCAAGTTATCACAGTGTGGAACATGCAATCTCACACAAGTGTCTCAGCTCAGTTCAACACAGCAGGACACGATGGCTTGTTAATTGTTGATTTCCTTCAGCAAAATAGTTCAGATTTATCCCAGTAGCTACACAATCCAAGGAACTCAGTGAAAAGACTTATAGATTTATGTAATTTGGGGAAAGTCTTTTGGATCAATTTCTAAACATCTTGAGATTGAACTGTATTTAAATACAAAGTTTTTAGTTGAGTCTTCAAATTTCCCCAACTCTGTACCAAGATGCAAAATGTCACAACGGATGAAAGACCGTAGGGTTAGGGTGTTCAGGGACAGTCCAAGAACTACAAATGTTCATGTCTGCCATTAACTGAAACAACTGGCTTGTTGTAACAGCAGCGTGATTGTAATTTCAGCTGCCAAGTGGAGAGTCAAAATGCTCTGAAGAAATGTTTTATGTAGAGATGTGAAAAAGATTATTAGGTTACAATGATGTGAAGTATGTATGGAGAACAAGGCGGTGCTTTTTAACCACAGCTTTTAAGTGTGGTAGCATCATGCTAGATGGTTGAAATTTGGATACAACTGGTTGTTCTAACAGGAACCAAATATCAAATGTGCATCAAAACTGATTTTACAGCAGATGACACAGGCTAACTTGACTCGCAACGAATGGCACTAGCTAAAACCTCGACTTTAACTCTTTTGTAGGCCTGGACTACACTTAAAAGCTAAACACATGCTAATAGACGAGCTAATTTAAATGAAGTCTTGCAATTATGATTAAAAGTGTGATAAAGTATCAATCCAGAACTGTGAGAGGAGGCCATTGATAGCTACCAAAAGCATGCAGTTGCTTGACATTTAACCAAATCTCTGCAGGAGTGTTAAAAGTATAAATGTAAAAATTTAACTTTGATTACATGTTTGATACACAATTATTCCCAAAGAAAAAAACTGGTCCAAATGCTTCACTAACTACTATGACGTTAAGCTCCATTATAAAATTATACATGTCAGTGTTCTGTTTTATTTGTAAATAGTTTGAGGTTTAAAACCTCAACGCAACAAGCGAGACACTCTCTGATGAATACCTGACGAGCGTGTTTTAGCATCATTAGCAAAAACATCCCGCTACAGCAGCAGCACCACATACGGAAGTCATGTGAAACTCACCGAATAATGAACTCAGTTCGCCCCTTCCGGAGACGTCTGCCTTACATTGTCTTTCTGTCGATCTGTGTTTGCATGTAAAATTCGTGTTGCTTTTTGCTGATTTTTCCCTCTCTGTTTACAACAGAAAGTACATTAGGAACACTGCAGAAGCAACACCATTATTTTTCTTGTTTTCTTCTTCGGCGAAGAAAACGTGTTTTGGAAAAAGGTGAGCGCCCTCTAGGGGTCTATGTGACTCATGTTTCACTGGACAACGTCACGATATGGCATTGTTTTGGAGGAAAAAGGTAAAGTGAATTACTGCGAATAGTTTTTGCGTGCATAAAGAATGCATCAAGAATTATCTTGACGCACGCAAAATAAATCCTTGTATACCTATAAGTATATAAAAGTAATATGTAAGTATAAAATATATACTTCAATATTAGCTGAAGTATTCCTCTCAAAGACTTTTTTTTAGTTTTAGTTCATTTAATTTGAAGGTAGTTTTTTTCCACCTGTTTAAAAGCAATGTAATTCCCAGTTTTAGTTTATATATTTATTTACCTAATCATTTACTTGTATTTTAATTTTTTATTGTATTACAGTTAAAAGTTTCCTTTTATTTCTATTAATATAATTAACTTATATTACGGAGTAATTTGTGAATTGCTTCCTACATGTCAGTATCTCCTCATGTTATAAAACTGAATTTGAAACCCATATGGTAAAATAATACATTTATTATTTAACCATATGGTAAACCATATAAATATAGCATACATATGTTACATGTTTATATGGGTTGCAGTATTTATTTTGCAATTTGATGCATTTCATGCATAAGCAAGTACATAAATGTGGTTATATAAATATAAATTACATAACATACAATAAGTAAGTAATAAGTAAATATTTCTTCTGTAATAATTGTCATAGACAAAATCAGTTTTGATCAAGTACAGGAAATCAGAAAATATTTTTTTAAAATAAACGATTCAATGTTTAAACATTGATTTAATTATGTACTTTATTGTACAATGTATTTAACCCTTGAAAAATTATTAAATTCAACTTATTTATATAGTAACAATTCACACATCCTCTATTCATAAGTAATTTATTCAAATTAGTTCAAAAGGCTTCTTTCTAAGGAAACCCAGCAGATCACATCAAGACCTCCTGGACAAATGTGCAGCTAGTCGCTTGCTTCGTGTTGACTTTACAGCAATCCCTCATACTGAGCATGCATGTTGTGGCAGTGGAGAGTAAAAACTCCCCTTTAACAGGAAGAAACCTCCAGCAGAACCTGGAAGTACCAACTGCCATCTGCCAAGATCAATTGGGGGTTTGAGACAACAGAGCAAATACACAAAACAGATACAGACTTTTTATGTAAATGAAAAGCAAGCAGGAAGTCTTTATGGACGAATCGGTCCACTTATTCAGATATTATTATGTATGATAATATTCAAATTAATTTAACTGACATTTTACATTTATCAACAAGTGTATTTTAATTTTTATATGAATATGTTATAAACCATAAATCCATTTCTGAACTGTGGCACATTTAGCCCTCTATACAAAGAAAGTTATATTGATGTTTTGATTGGTGTTCTGTCACAGCAAGGGCAAGTCTCCTCACAATTGAAGTCTCGTCTGCTCTGTTTACAGCGCTGTTAATATTACAAAAGCCTTTCATCAGTGTTGTCACATTTATTGCTGTTGTGATTACATCACATGTGATTGGCTGAACAAGGATCACGTGACCAGCCCACCAGACTGGAGTTTCCGCGACAGCTGAAAAGCTGTTAATGCGTGTTTTTTTCCCCGCACCTGTACCGTTGATCATTTCTAACTCCTCAAGGTCCTAGTTTTGTAGAATGGGAGACAAGAAGAGTCCCACAAGGTAAAAGCTTCGCTGGTATGTTTCAATAACGACTTTAACGGGCTTTTAGTGAACAGAGAGCACGGTGAATGGATGGAGCTGTGTGGTACTGAAAGTGTTCATGGCGGCAGGCTGCTGCTTGTGTGTGAATGTGTGGCTGCTTTCCGTGCCTCCCTGACCGGTTCAGGCCAGGAAATGGTTTCCCAAACAATTAAATACTGTTTATTTTTCACATAGCGGTTAGTGTTTAAAAAGCACAGCTGTCATTGTTAAAATTTCCGCTGCCCGTGTGTGTGTGTTTTTGTTTGTGTCTGAAGGCCGAAGCGGCAGTCCAAGCCGTTCACCGACGATGGGTACTGGGACTGCAGCGTGTGCACGTTTAAGAACAGCGCCGAGGCGTTCAAGTGCTTGATGTGTGATGTCAGGAAGGGGACGTCGACCCGGTGAGTGCAGCAACTTTAACACTTCACGTGGCAGTGAGTAAAGATGCGTGAGGGATTTAAATTACATAGTGAAGCATACCTTGGTTGTATATCTTAGCGTAGCTATTAAGGGTTGGATTGTTTTATCTTTTGCTAGAAGATTGCTTTTTCATGATCATATACATACCCTAATCCAGTTTAGCTTTTATTGTGTGGACATGGATGATTTATCTGAATTAAAAACAGTGTTTGTAATCCCAGAGCTGTGAGCACTTTTGGTTTTTGATTAGTAATATCTTATGTACACTTACAGTTAATCACACTTGTTTTCAGGTGTATTAGGACATGCACAACCTCTTTTTAAATCTAGTAAGGGTTTTCAAGAAAACATGCCCATATCAGCCGTTGTCCCAAATATTATTTTATTCTTCTCAGAGTAGCACTGAGTGTGTATTAAGTTGATAGTAATTTGTTGATAAGTCAGGCTACCAGTCCGGGCAGCCAGCTGGCCCGCTAAATATGCTCATGTAGCTTGGCGAGCGTAGCATTAAAGCAGTCTCAACTCTATTAAAAGTGATGGTTGTTCCCTTAGTTTCTGTGCCATGACTGTTTATGATGATCATGTCTGGAAACATTTCCAAACAGCTGGTTCTTTCTTGTTATTGAGGAAAAAGTAGTCATTCTAAATGGGTTAATATCATCCTTAAAGGTTCAAAAAACAAATGCAACAGTGTCTATTTTAATGCAAAACTTTCCTTTAGACCTCTACTGTTGGCTTAAAGACAAGAGGGTCAACTCAGAAACATTGCTTTTTAGCACTGCTTCACTTAATTCCCCCCTCCCCTCCCTTGACAGATGGTCTGCTTTGATTGTTGAATCACAGCCGCTTACTCTTTGAATATGTTCAACTTGACATCTCTTGAACACCTGCACTCCCACTGCGCTCTGCTTGGGTAACGGATGATGACGTTTGTTATTGTCACAACAAGAGCTTTTACCGTTTTCTCATCACCACCTCCACATAAGAATTGACATTATATTTGATTCTCTGCAAAAAGGTGGGATAAAAACGTAAGCTACCCTTCTTTAAAGGAATTGTTTTAGCAAGCTAGTGACACAACATGCAAGCTCTGTTTGCTTTGAGCTACATTGACCTGATCAGTAATGTTTCTGTTCCTCTTGACAGTAATTTCTGTTGGCCTACCAGTTTTCTTTCATTTATTGTAAATTTAGCAAGAAATTAGCATTTGTTGGAACAAACCCTTTACTCCAGGGGTCTCAAACTCCAGTCCTCAAGGGCTGCTGTCCTGCAGTTTTTAGATGTGGCACAGGTACAAAACACTGGAATGAAATGGCTTAATTACCTCCTCCTTGTGTAGATCAGTTCTCCAGAGCCTTGCTACTGACCTAATTATTCTATTCAGGTGTGGCGCATCAGAGGCACATCTAAAAGTTACAGGACAGTGGCCCTCGAGGACTGGAGTTTGAGACCCCTTCTTTACCCTCTGTGGCCACAGTGAATGTAGCGCGTAAACAACCTGCTCCCTGTAGCTACAGTTCCAGTAACGTGCATAAGAGTTGTTTTTAGAGAAATATAAGTGAGGTCAGGATGCATAGATTTTAGTTCCATACACGTGAAAGCATTGGAAAAAAATTCAGCTGTGAATGTAAATAAAACATCAGGGAAAACAACTTAATTTACCACTCAACAGAAGGCGAGAGGAATGTTTTCTTTTTTGTTTGTTTTGTTTACCAAATCAAACATTTATGGCATAAATTGAAAAAAAAAAAAAAAAAAAAAAAACACTTCATGATTTATAAAGTTATATTGATCATTAAAGCACAGCTTCTAAGAACTACACATCTGTGTTTCTGCAGTTCCTCTGCATTTTGCGGTTTTCCCCTCCAAAACATGTTTAATTTCCCTTGACAAGTTTACTACTTGATTAAGGTCTGCGGATTAGGCTGGCCTCTCCAGAACATTAATCTTGTTGGTCTGGAGCCAAAATGTCGTCTGCTTAATAGTGTGTTTCAAGGGCGTTTCCTCCTCAGCACAACGCAGCATGACCCCTTAAAGTATTTCAATTTATTCAAATTAATCCATTTAATGACGAGGCCTAATACAGTACCATAAGAAACAACCTCATGCCGTGTTTTGTGGCGTGAATTGGAGGTTGCCTGACAAACTGTCCTCCGACTTTTTGATGTACCTCTGCTTCAACACACCTGAGTCAGATAATGAGGTCATTAGCTGGAATTTGAAGAGCCTGCCTGCACACAGTTGATTAAGGTTTGTTGAACCAGTTGCAGGATACTGATTTCCGGAGAGGAGTTCACTATAACCAGCAACATTTGCTGCCATCACTTCAGAGGTAACTGTTTAATGTATGTTTTCCACAGGATATACTGTGGAGATTTAATTTTCTAAAGGATCTGATTGTTTCTGTTAACACTAAATCAGCAAGCAAGCATGTCATGACTGCTGGTTTCCTAATGGTCTTCTACACCTACTAGTAAAGGATTTGCTGTGTATACATGTATAATTTGTGACAATGCTGGAAGTCCTTGTAAAATTGAGAAGGTATATTTCAGCAGATGTGTATTTTTATTTTCTTTTATATTTGTTTCTAAAGGTTAATGATTAGTGAAGTGGCAGAGTCAGGCTCTTTTCCTACATCAGAACGATCTCTTGGGTGCAGACTTGCTGCAGCTAAATTGCAGATTCTTCCTCACTGTCTATTCTGGATCCCATTCAAATCATTCATGCCAACTCTTCAGCCAGGACATGTCATTCTAAAACAGGAAATGAGGCATTTTGGACACAACTGTATAACTAAATGGAAGGAGATTTTTAAAAAATTTTCCCCCTGTCCTTTTCAGAAAGCCACGACCCGTTGCTCAGCTTGTTGCACAGCAAGTAAATCAACAGTTTGCATCTCCGACGCATCCCAAAAAGGAGAAGAAAGAAAAATCCGAGAAGGACAGAAGTGACAAAGATACAACACTGAAAAAGAAAAACCAGAAAAGGATGAGGTAATTATTAAAATGTGAAATATTTGGTGTCCTCTCTAAGCCAGTGTTTCACAACCCTGGTCCTCAAGGCTCACTGTCCTACATGTTTTAGAGGTTTCCCTGTTTTAACGTGCCTAATTCAACTGATTGCAGTTCACCAAACTCCTGTTAATCAGTCATCGATTGAAATCAGCTGGACTGAAGCAAATAAATGCCTAAAACATGCAGGGTAGCGTTTCTTTAGGACCAGAGTTGGGGAAACGCTGCTCTAAGCAGTTCTCACTGGCTGACCTGTTTGTTTTGCTCCCTCAGCAGGCCCAGGTTAAAGAACGTAGACAGGAGCAGCGCCCAGCATCTGGAGGTCACGGTCGGAGACTTGACTGTAATTATCACAGACTTTAAGGAGAAAGTTAAATCCACGTCTTCCTCAGTGAGCGCCGCCTCAGCAGACCAGCACAGCCAAAGTGGCTCAAGCTCCGACAACACCGAGCGAGGAGTCTCCAGGTGCTCCTCGCCCCGCGGGGAGACTTCGTCGATTAACGGAGAGACTCACTAGCCCCCCCCTGCCCCCCACGCTCCCAGTCGGCATAACACACTGATGTGCACTCTCCACAGTCTCGGGTCAGAGAATAAACTTCAACATGCACATTTTTCTTCATATAAAACCTTAAATGTCAGTATGATAGCATTCAGGTTGTACATTTCTCTGCCTTCCCCATGTTTTACCCTGTGTGATCGGTTCCAGGCTCTCCTGCAGCTATCATGATTAACTGAAAATGGAGCAGTAGCATTAAAACTCGGGCGTCTGCGTGTAGCCATGTCGCGTTTCTTGGTGCTTCAACAGTGTTGCCTCAGCATCACAGACTGATGTTGGTCGCTGCACACAATAATTAGGTCATGGTGGAAATGTGAAGAAATCATCTCAGAATAAGTTTTTGTTCTCAACATAATTTGCACTTGTTGCCAATCCTGTGTTAGTAACATTTTTTTTTTTTTTGCATTATTTTCATGTTGGTGTTATAACACTGTTGGTTACCTGCCTTTTCGGCACACATTTTATGCCATTGAATGCAATAACAGTTTTACCATTTAACATCTAAATACAATTTTACTAAGCAAGCTTTGCCCTCAGTTTGTAGAGACAAGTCTGATTTAATCTATAGAATGGTTTATATTGAATAAAATGAATTGTAGATATATTAATGTTTCTGTTTTTTTTAAATGGAAGATTTCTAATTACCTGTGATGTGTCTGTTTGGTACTTGCATATCTCCTTGTTCAGCAGTCATCTTCAAGCTTTGCAGTTTACATTACATTTCTTAACACCTGTACTTCACAGTTAAAAATTCTGCTGAAGTTTTATGATGCATAAGCCCTGTCTACTTGATGTAAAGTAATGTCCAATCGAAGGTTTTGGGAAGATTCACAAAGTGTGGCATTTAGCTGGGTTCAGTGCTTTAACTTTTGCCTTACAGTGGCATATTCAGAACATGGGTAAGAACTGTTACATTACTTTGTTTATATCAGAGATGTCAGAAGTGTCCTAAGGTAATAAAAATAAAGTTAAAGGCTAAATGGTTGCTCGACATCTTTTCAGATTTTTTTTTTAATGGTGTTCTCAAGATCCCAGTCATCAAACTGTGGCTTTGGTCACATTTCCAGACTATGTAGGTCAGTTGCCAATCTTCCAGCTGTTTTATGAATGTTGGTATACTGATGTCAGTTCTAGGAAAGTCATGCAACCTTCACCTGGAGTCTATATTAAACTGTAGAAGAAGGTCTCCATTTGTTCTGACCTGATAACGGGAAGAAAAAAAAACTGTCTCCCTAAGCACTGGTCCCTAAACAATATTCAGGCAGAAACTAGAAACCTCTAAGCCTGAGGTTTAGGACTGTGAGGAAGTGGGAAAAGGAGTAAAAACAAAAGTTACAGATCTGCATTAAGTTTTTATAACATCTGTGCGGAAACCTCACGTGAAACGGAAGTCAAAATGTAATGTTAGCAGAAAGGTTGGTCCCGATTCTGATATTCGTCAGTAAACGTTGGCTAACCTTGTGTATAGTACACATCTTATGGAGGTCTGTGTGTACAAAGGTTGGCGTTGGCACTTGGCAGACGGTCCTTGTTAACAGGCAGGAACACGTGTGACAGAGGTGGGCGGAGCGGAAAACTGTAAACACCAACTACCGCTCACTTCTACTAGCTATGACTTGACTGCTATAGCCGCTAGTACCACACATGGTACCTAGCTAGGATCAGAAAAAATGTTTTTTATTTGCACATAACTGAAGCGCAAAATGCGATGCTATCTACACGCTTATCTCCTGTGCACGGTATTTACATTCTTCTCCTTACTGTATGTGTACAGTCAGCTTGCCTCCACCTTGGAGGACAGGGACGAGCGGTCTGGAGGAGGCAGGATATCCGGCAGGAGCAGTCATGACGCCGGGCACGCTCTCAGGAAAAGACCAGGACTATTAGGCCTCCGGGACCGAGAGTGGGGACAGAATAGGTACCTTTTAGCAAGCCGTATCTTTTTTGTGTGTGACAATTAACGTCATTCGTAACAGTGAGCTTTAGATGTTAGTTAATCCTCCTAGTGTTTAGTTACTGACTTAGCTCATTAACTAATAAGATAATGCTTAAAGTTTACAAGTCGTACAGGTACATTTTCAGTTATATATTCGTTGCCAGTTTGCGTATATACTCGGAAAGTTCGTGGTTATGCATGTTTTATATTAAATTAGCACTAGTGCTAACATTGTAATTGACAGGCTTAATGTGACTTCTAACTACCTCATCAACGTCAGCTTAATGCTGGATTTAGCGGACAACCATCTGTTAATGAACTTTAGAAGATATTTTCACCAACGATCTGATCTCTAAAAGCTATGTTCAAGAAGTTGATTACTAACTAAAGATCAAAAAAAGACCCATGTTTTTATTCTGTCAGGTGTAAATCACTGTCAGTCTCTTACTGGAATCCATATTGGAGACCACCTGCTGATGATGTTTGTGGAGTGAACTGCTTATTGGAATCACCTCTTGGGTATGATTTGATTTTGTGAACATCTAAGATTATTAGTGATCAATTTTAGAATGAAGAAAGTCACCCAGCCATGTCCAGCTTTCATACTGTTCCCTGTGATGATTCTTGAATTACCGACTGTCACAATACTGTGTACTTGTGGGTTTGGTTCCATGAATCACATTGCTAGTCAATGATTGTTAAATATTCTTCAACACAGCAAAATCTTATCCGTGCATGGTTATTATATGAGCTAACATCCATTACAATGAGATTCATCATAATTTGGTTAGTCACAGCCTACCCCCTCCCTATTTCAGAGATAAATCGTGGGCTTGATTTTCTCTGTTACTCATTTCTGAAGGGATCGGTACAGTGCCTAGTGTATTATTAATCGTTGAATGTTTCCACATGTTGTCATGTCACCGACAGAAACTTCAATGTCTCCTACGTAATGAGCAATGTAGTGCATAAAATGAGACATGAAAAGCTGGTTGTTAACGCGGCATACATTTGTGTTCAGCCTTCCTGAATCACTAGTTTCTTGAACCTCCTGTTGCTACTGTTAATTCTTCAGGTTATGTCTGTACTCTAGACCTTTGCTTAGTCCTCTTTGCAAAAAACAATTAAGCTCACACAGATTAGACAGAGAGTATCTCAGAATGTCAGTTTTGAATTTGTCATCCAAATCTTCAGTTTGATTTAGGTTTGGTCTTTGACGGGACCTTTCTAACACATTTTCTTCCAAACCACTGCATTGTAGCTTTGGCTGTGTGTTTAGGGTCGCTCTAATGCTGACAGGAGACTCTCCACCCCAGTCTCAAGTGCTTTTCTTTTTGGCCTTTATTTCATAACCCCGCTTTAGATTTCTCCTCAACTTTATCACTTACAGTATCCTTTTCCTGTGTTCACTCTTCATGAGGCATTTTGTTCAATAACGTTCTCTCAAAAAACTTCAAAGGCCTTCAGGAAACTAAATAGGATTGAATTACACACAGGTGCACTCTGTTTACTAGCCACTTGTGAAGGGAATGGGTTCGACTTGATTCTTTTTAGGGGTGTCAGATTATAAAGGTAGAAATTTTTGAAAACAATGATGTACTTTTTTGTGTTTATCTGTCCAATAAAATCTGAAGAAAGTACATTGAAGTGTGGGTTTGAAATGTGACAAAATGTGAGAATGACAAAACGGTGTTAATATTTCTTTAAGGCACTGTTAATCGCTCTAGGTCTTTAGGTTTCTCTCAATTTAGTCAGTATTTGTATTATTAAATGCAAATTTGAGGTTGTGCATGTTCAAGTTTTCACATATATAGAAAAAACCCTACATTTTCCTTAAATTGCTTGTAAATAAATTATTTTTTTTTTATAAGGAGACCTTTTACAACGCACCCATTAACTCTTTCACCTCTCCTGGGTGGGTCGTGGCATTAGCTAAGCTGAGGGTTTTGGTTATTGCGTTGCTGTAAATGCCCTGCTTAATCTTTTCTGCTGCAAAATGACTAAACGTATGACTGATGTAATCATTGTCTTGGCTGTCAGTGAGAAGTTGAGCTCTGCTACAAAAGAACCTAAAAATGACAGAAGTCACCTGGCCGTGGTGGCCTGCGGCGCCAGGCTGGAGGAAACTCTCACCATGCTGAAGTCTGCCGTCCTCTTCAGCAGAAAGCCTGTGCACTTCCACATCTTCGCCGAGGATGATCTGCATGATGCCTTCAGAAATGCTGTAAGTGTGCGACCGTACAGCGGGGAAACTTTCAAACTCCTGGATTTGCCCCAAAAACCTTTACGACCCTGAGACGTGAGCGCATGTTCAGTGTCTTGGTAGATTTAATTGTTGAACTGAAAACAAATCTTAGAAGACGATCATCTGTCGTTGTTTTATTGTTTCATTCCTCCGTTTGTGTTTCCTGATAGTGTGGGATAGTTTAGTGGATTATTGCTCTGCGAACGGGCATTGGTGTGTGCAGCAAAACTCAAACTCAGTTGTCTTATTTCTGGATGTTCTTTGCTTCTCCAATGGTTTTTATGAAGGTCTTTTTAAGTTTAAACTCTAAAACACTTTAAAATGAGACATTCGAAGCACAGTAACGGACAGATTTCTGTGTCCTATTTTCATCCGTCAAGTTGGAAATGTGGCCCGTGGCAGTCCGGACAACGTTTACATTCACCATCTATCCAATCGCGTTTCCCGAGGAGAATGCAATCGAGTGGAAAAAGCTCTTCAAGCCTTGTGCCTCTCAGAGGCTGTTTCTGCCGGTAGGTCTAAAGACGTTTTAATCAGAAGATATTCATCAGAAATTCTTTACTGTTTTAGAAATTCTAATATTGTTTCCTGTTTGTTTTTTCCTTCCCCAGCTAATACTGAAGCAGGTGGATTCTTTGCTTTATGTAGACACAGATATTATTTTCCTGCGTCCAGTGGAAGACATCTGGGGCCTACTTTCTCAGTTTAACGCGAGCCAATTGGCTGCCATGGCACCGGAGCACGAGGAGCCTCGTATTGGCTGGTACAACCGTTTCGCTCGTCACCCTTACTACGGCAAGACAGGCGTCAACTCAGGGGTCATGCTCATGAACATGACGCGCATCAGGGAAAAATTCTTCAAGGTAAAGACTGCGATACCTACCGTTGTCTGTAGAAATATTGATAGATATTATTGAAGTATTTATTGGAAGCGTTGGCAGCAGTCTGTTATGCTATTGATTTATGCTGCTAATTTCTGGCCTCAGATAGTTTGAATATGGTTATGTGCTTGTTCAAACAGTTAATGACTGAAAAAGTGTCAAATAATATTTGAACAAAATACCATTTCCAGTGGTTGTGCTGCAGTACTCGGATCAAACAGTTGAGGTCACTCTTGTACTTTTGCTTTAAATCCCTTCAGCTTGCACAGGTTTCTGCAAAACAACTTCCTTGATGTAAAAATGACTTGAGAAAAAGACTGACTTGCCTGAAAAGCGGATTTGTTGGTTTCTTGATGTAAATTGATATAAATTCTTGGGTTGCTGTTTTTTTTTTTTTTTTTCGTTGCTTTAGAGTGACATGACAGCTGTAATGCTCCAGTGGGGGGAAATTCTGATGCCTCTTCTTCAAAAGTATAAACTCAATATCACCTGGGGGGACCAGGATCTTCTTAACATCATATTTCATCACAACCCTGGTAGGTGTGACCTTATTGTAATGTTTATTGTATCCAATACGTTGGAGTTTATGTTGTTTGTTTTGTAGTAGACTGTTATTAAAGAAGCAAGTTTATGCCTTTTTTTTTCTTTTTTCATTTTGTTCCTCTGCAGAAAACCTGTATGTGTTTCCCTGCCAGTGGAACTACCGTCCCGACCACTGTATCTACGGCAGCAACTGTCAACAAGCTGAAGAAGAAGGTGTCTTTATTCTCCATGGTAACAGAGGAGTTTATCACAACGACAAGCAGCCTGCTTTCAGAGCTGTCTACGAGGCAATCAAACAGGTAGAAAGACACCATTATAGTAAAAAAAAATAAATAAATAAATAAAATCATAAAAATCATGATGGAGCAAAAAAAAAAATCCTGTATAAGGTGAAATGAGTTGAAATTCTACGGCTCTGTTTTCTTAGAGAGCAGTTGCATGCAGTGGCAGTTTTTGATATGTCCTGGAGGGCTGTCAAACGCACTCAATAAAGAAAAAAAAAACGATGTTGGGCTCCAATAAACCCATTGCAGCGTGACATCACAAGCATCAGCTCCACCCTTCATTCTCCCTCTGGTTGGGAACAGAGTCGCACTGCTGCGTTAAAGAAACTCAAAGAGAACTCTGAGAAGGGAATGAAAAACCGAGGGGAACGCTTTTCTCTCTTGGGGTCCGTTTGAAGCTTTAGAAAATCTCCTAAGGGCCAGCTGGTTGGAGCTGCTGCTTCTCGCTAGCCCGGGTCCCAGTGGCCTCCACGGTGAGCCAGTCTGCTTTAGATTTTAAATGTTGGGCCTTTTTAGTAATAATCATCTGTAAAGTTTACTCTCAAATGCAACGTTCAAAGCTGCATTTTTACCGCAGTAATTCAAACGCACTAAAGGAGGGGGGAGCGCAACCCAGCTTGCTTATTATTATGCATTGCATTTACTTGCAGTTGGATAACTGATATGTGCTAATTTCAGCACAAATTGAGATGGTATGTTGGTTCACACGCCACAGTGTGATTAAGTGTAGTCATATTTTTACTGTTCCAACCCCAGTAAGTAGATTTGTCCGTCCATTTATCTATGTAGCAAAAATAGTTTTTATGAAGCAGAAGACCTAGCATCAGTGTCCCACTCAGAGCGCAATGCGTGCAAGAACCACCACTGATCGTGTGTGTGTGTGTGTGTGTGTGTAAACTATTTGTAAAACCGTTTTGCTAGTCATTTTCTTATCAATACGCCCTTCAGGCTGTGCTTTTTTATTACGGATGCATCCGCCCGCCGGGGCAGAATCAATATTCTGCTAAATATTTCCTTTATTATATTTAAGTTCTCCAAAGAAAGGGGAGGCACATCTTCCCAGATTCACCCGCAGCAGTGGCTGCATCTGTCAAGCGACAACATCAGACGTCAATTGCACAGTTTGATTCGCCTTTTAAGACGAAAGGTTAAATATACATTATTTTTACACCTTCTGCCGCCGAAGGCAGCTTTGTGATGTGTGAACATAGACAGGTGTAATTTAACCGGGAAGCACAGCTGCTGTCCCACGGGGTGTGTTGTAATCTTTCCTGTTTCGCTTTGTGTTGCGGGATCTCGGATGGTCACAGCAGCAATATAATCTGGAAGGATCCAGCTGGGATACACAGCAGTGAGAAATGGAAGAAGACAGGAAAAATGAGCTCATTCTCCCCTCTGCAAAGGAGGACATAGCTCGTTTTTTTTTTTTTTTTTTCTTCTCACTACCTCACACCATAGGCAGCGTCTGCTACAAGCGACCTCAAGGTACGGCGTGCGCTGAGCTGAACTTTGCGGGCAAAGCAGTTGGAGCTCAGCTGTTATATTTTGCTTGCAGTGGTGGTCAGGAGCAGGTGAGGCTAGATGAGGCGAAACGCATGGTGTCATCCGTTTCTGCGAGAGATGAGACGTGATGGAGCTGCCGCCTCACACGCGCCGAATGTCTTTTGTTTTGATGGGAGTTGAAAACAAAACTCCATTTCTAGGACGAAACGGAGGACAAGCACTTCTGGAATAGCAGTGGAATAGGTAAAAATAAAAGATAAAATCAAACTTTATTAATGGTATGTTTTGAGGTTTTTTTTTTAGTTTTTTTGGGGGCGAGTGGGAGTTAAGGCTGTTATTGCATTAAAAAAAATGAAACAGCCACAACAGCATAATGGTTCCATAAAATATATTTTAATTTGGCTTTGCCAAATAAGACCTAGGTTCCAGTTAGGAGGTCCATATGAGCTGTGTACAGAATGTCCCATTCTTATTCCCTTGGAGATGCTTCAAATCATAATCTGATCAATTTAATCTGATTACTTTTTATGTGCCCCCCTGCCACATCAATGTTTGATCAGTTCCATAACCTGCATCATATCCATATCCCTCAGAGCACAGAGCCTCACTTTGGCTCGTGCCTCTCCATAAAAGCTTTTCCCGCCCACAGCCACCCCGTTTTGCACTGTCAGCTGTGAGCCGAGAGCATCCAGTGCAAGGCGTCATGAAAACGGTGTTGAAGCTCACAAACGTCTCCAGAATAGGACTGATATCGCATTCCCCGCATAGCCTTGTTTTAGTAACAGCAGGGTGAAAGTGCTTTTGCAATCAAGCAAAAGATTCCTGATTAATTGTCGATCTCATGACCAACTTCATGTCTTTAAGGTTGTGACGTGTTGGATCAGATGGTTATCAAATGGACAGTTGGATATTTGAGCTTGTTTATATGCAAGTTTGGCATGAAAAGCCACCCTCGTGCGCTCACAGTTTGTGTTTTTGAAATTCATTGAAATAATTTCCCTCTGGAACAAAAACGGGTAAACTTACAAAGACTGGCATGGTGACATCCTTACCATTTGTAGAAGGTAGGAGACAAAATCTACACAATTCAAAAACTGAATTTAAGATCTGCAGACCATAAGAATATGCATCATTTTCATTCTCCTAGAATATAAGTTATGGTCAGCATAACCCTTGTGTCACATTCATCGGTTCAAACATATATATTTTGTTTGGCTTAGCAAACATTCGTCGTATTGACCACCCTGCTTTAACCCTATGATCTCAAAGGCTCAGCACATTCCACATCCCGAGTAAGGAAGTAAATTGGCCTGAAGTCTCTCAGTCTCTCTTTATTGTTGCTCTTTTTCGATCCCTCTTCGTTGATTTGAGCTCACCGGTCAACCTGCGGGCAGCAATCCATGGGAAGACGGGAGGAGCAGCGTCATTAGGCGGGCTCCATCCATTACCAGGACAGGCCTTACCTGGCCACTATCAATGCAGGCAATGTTCTCAGCCATTAAGTAAACGAGCAGGCTTCATTATGAGGCACTCGGCCAGCTCCATCAGTCTCTCCAGCAGCAGAGAGGCACGCTGTGCTCATATTAGAGTCCTCGGATTTTAGGGTCTTTGTGGAAGGAGGGAAAAAAAAATAGCTTAATTCATCAAGTAAAAATTGCTCTTTGTTGCAAAATTATCCCATTAGTTCAGAGAGAACCACAAAGCTTTCCGTCCTTTGTTTCCCTCGTTGTGTCTCGGAAGTTTATTATCCGCCCTTCTTTCTCCAGTTCCCTCGGCACCCTCCCACTTTGTTCCCACTCGTTCCTTTGAGAACAACATCCTAAAGCCCCGTGCGGACGGTTCTGGGACGAACTCCTATTTCCATCTCGCCAAGAGCTCCTTAGTCAGCCCTGCTCCCAAGGCAGGCTCTCTCAGTCGGCAGAGGAGCTTGCAATAAAGGCCACTGCCATTACCGAGCCACGCTCACTGAAGAGTTGTAAAATTTTTAGTGCTGATGCTAGTTTGAGACATCATGATGGCTGTGTGGACAACGCAACAGCCACATCCACATAAAAATCGATAGGCGGCCGTTAATGGCACTATATTGCCTGCCGCACTTTATGAAAAATAATAAAGAAACAGTTTTGAGTAATGCGATGCTTCGCCAAACTGGAGTCAAATAAGACGCTGTAAAATACTTGTTCGTTTTTATTTACTGGAGCTATAAACAATTGCTTCTCCTCAACGTGAAAGTGAAAGGCCAGGATCTTTATCTTGTCACACTAGATGGCAGGAACCTTGGTTTCCCTCGACTAGCTGGAAATCTGGAAGTTTTATCTCTGCTGTTGGACTCAGACGGCGAGGAGGAAGCACATTAGAAATGCTGCAGATGTTGCTGTGTCTCATACTGCCGTACTTTACTAACTATTTCTGTTCTTGTGATAGATATTCATAATCCACGTCCAATGTTAGTTGAGATATGCAAATTAATCCATGTGGATGCATTATTATTTTGTATAAGCCAACACATAAAACAATATCTATCTATCTATCTATCTATCTATCTATCTATCTATCTATCTATCTATCTATCTATCTATCTATCTATCTATCTATCTATCTATCTATAATATACATATCTATATCTCAGTATCTCTATACCTCTTAAGGAAGCCTGCTCATTTACCTAATGGTTAAGAACATTGCCTGGGTTCATAGTGGCCAGGTTAGGTTTCCCCTAGTAATGGATGTAGACTGGCTAATGATGCTGTTTTTCTCCTCTTCCCATGGACTCAAATCAACCAAGGAGGATTGAAACAGAGCAACAATTAAGAGAGACTAACAGATTTCAGGCTAATGCTAGAGGTGGAAGCGGGTTTCTAAAGAAGTGGCGTTATGACCCTGTTGTGGCCCACTCAAAGGTAGGGTAGACCGATGAGTTGATAGTTGTCCAGCCAGTCAATGACACCCTCCAAAAGGAGGGGTACGGGACAAAAGCATGTTGATGAAGAAGCTGGTTCTCCATAGAGCGCTGCATCCAGGCGTGTTAAGAGTAGAATGGTTGGAAAAGGTGCTTAGGAAGCAAGGATTGTCGCAGCACTGGGGAAGATTCTGGAAAAAAAAAGACCCTTCAACAGTTTGGAGGAAGATTCACAATAAATGAATGTAACTGTCACCAAACAGAAGGAACAGTACACAGTGGCAACCCCTGCAATAAATGACCTATTCAGTACATAGGCTATGTAGTGTCCCTTGTGTTAAGTCAACCTTGATCCAGAGGCAACATCAGAAGTTTTTTTTACCTGGACTAAAGTGAAAAGGAATCGGACTGTTGCTTTGTGAATCAAAAACATTTAAACTTTCCATTTGGGGTTTCTCATTGTTGTTCTAGTTTGATAAAGAGTCTGCCTTTCTTCATCCAGTAATTAAAAGCATAGAATTTGATTGCACTATTTTCTAAGTCTTGATAAGTATGGGAAGAAAATGATATTTTTCTGACTTTATTACCTATCCCATTGCCTTCTATAAATAATCCCATCTATCTACCAAGCACAGTTGTTAAGTAAATGGTAACCATGGTAACCATGTTTGTTGCAATCGGTAAAAACACGCTGTTGTCAAGTAAAAGGTTTGCCAAATGGAAGTGGGTTGGGACGAAATGTTAAAATGTGGGTACCAGTTGGAGCACGAATTGTTGAATTGACCCAGACCCTCCAGAAACCGAACCGTAGAATAAAGTAACATCTTCCTTGTCAAATTTCTGACAACATAATGATAACCCGTCCATGTCTCTTCTGACCCCAGTACTCCTTTGGCGAGGACATGGAGAGCTCCCTGCTTCAGCCACTGGAAGCGGCGTTGCAGGCAACTACGCATTCCTACTGCGGCCTATCCAGCCACCTGTTTACCAAAAGGTTAAGAGAGAGCGTCAGGCTGCTTCAACCAGAAGACATTGGATCGCAAGCTAATATCATTCCAGTGCCTGATGCTGTTGACTGATGTTCCTCCTGTGGAGATGACCTACTGGATGTTGTAGTTAAGACCAGACAGTGATTTGTTTACATTGTGTATGCTGAGATTGTATTGTTGAGATTATATGAGTGGAAAAATAATGAGCAGAATGTGTTTTATTTTATTTGTGTTTTTTTTTTTGTTTTTGTTTTTTTGTTTTTTTACACATAGATAGTTTTGGTACACATCTGTCTGATGAAGACGCAATAATGACACAGATACTTCCTCACTTTCCTGGAAAATACACTGTCTTCACTTTGCCCGGCAGAGATTACAGACTTGATCCTGATAAGGACAACAATCTCTGTTTTTAATGACAATCACATTTTTTTTTTTTACTTTTTTTTTCTCTTTTTTTTGCTTTTAAATTCAGAGAGAGCTTGAAAAGGAGTAAAGACATTTATTTGCTTTGAGTTTCATGAGAAAACTTAAATTTTGACCTAAAGAGAGTATTTTATTTAGTATTTTAGATTCTTAATATAATTCTGGACAAGTATTTCCTTTCTTGGTTTTGGTTAAAGACTTAAAGCTTCTCTTGATTAAACATTTCATATTAATCGGATCAGTATTTATTGGACATCTACGATGTCAACCTGAAGTATTTGTGGGTATTATTGCAAACACTCCGCACTTGTTCATTTACTGCATATTTTATTGGACACGTCTTGTTTGTGTTTATTGCTTCCCGAACAAAATCTGTTTGTGTAACTGATGTAACTTCAAAGGGACTGTGCTCTGTCATCAAAGCACCAAACATCATGAGGAATTTAATGATGTATTTGATTATGTTTGCTTCAAAACTGGAAAACAAATATTGAATGTTTAGGAGACTTTCTAGAATAAAGCAAAAATATATTTCTAATGCTTCTGTTGCCGTTGTTTTAATCTAGACTGTATAGGCTTGATGTTAAAATGGAAAGTCAAAAACTGTGGGAACTGCAGGTTGGAAGACTAAGAAGGTTTTCCTGTCAAACTTCTCTACAACAAAACAAGCAGCAGCTGTTTGTGTTGTTGTAAAGTCGTGTTTGACTGGATGATACATTCACCCACCACTTTATGAGGTGCATGAACCTGGCCAATCAGACAGCAGCAGCTCAGTGTGTTTAGCCTGCGAGATATGAAGAAACAGTGTTGTATTTATTTAAAACGTGGGATGATTGTTGGTGTTGGGTCTGTGTATTTTCAGGCAGTACGTTTTGTTTTTTGTTTTTTTTTTGTGAGAAATGAAAAAACAAAAATAGGCTCGTTTTTAGTTTATTAAACCAAAATCGGAAATTGGATAACAGCTCGATGCATGTATTTTTAAGCAGTTCGTTATTTCATTTATTTCTCATTTCCCAACGGAAAACGGAAAAAACTAGTCTATTTTTGTATTTTCATTTTCCAATTCAAACGAAAAGACGAACTGCCTGAAAATACATGGACCGTGTTAGTTCACCCACAAAATCATCTCAGGTTTCCAGAGAAATAGTTTGGAGATATATCCAGTGACCATCTGTTTATATAGATGTAAGTACCCTAGAAAGACACCAGTAGCTCAAAGGCTTCTTGCTACGTCTACGACTAAGGTGTGCAGAACACCGTCTGGACTAGAGGCGGTCTCATGATTGGAGAATATTTCCTTGGTGCACTTTTGCGTCCTTGTAATCTGTCTTACTGTCGTATCTGGCAGAAAATGTTGCTGATCGGGTCCATCCCCTTGTGATCACATCCTCTGATGGTTTCTTCCAGCAGGATAACACACCCTATCATCTCATTGTTGCTTCTTGAGCATAATGAGTTCGCCGTACTACAGTGACCTCCAAAGTTAACCAGATCTCAATCTACGAGCACCCT
The DNA here is from genome assembly GCF_001443285.1 of Poecilia latipinna. Classification (NCBI taxonomy): domain Eukaryota; kingdom Metazoa; phylum Chordata; class Actinopteri; order Cyprinodontiformes; family Poeciliidae; genus Poecilia; species Poecilia latipinna. The sequence goes on along the minus strand of NW_015114412.1, from coordinate 5,286 downwards.
TGGGATGTGGTGGAGCAGGAAATGTCTATCAGGCATGTGCAGCCAACAACTCAGCAGAAACTTATCCATGTATATATAATGTCAGTTTGGACCAAAG
>NW_015114412.1:0-540 GCF_001443285.1 Poecilia latipinna | reverse complement strand
CTTTGCTAACATCACGTCATCGGAGCTTACCTTTCTTTGAGCTACTTTTCTAAGTGACGAAAAAAGTTAGACGTTGTCCCCACCGTCTGTGAAAGCGAAGCGCTGCTGAGTTAGCTGTGGCCATCGGATTTCTTACTATTTATGCAGCGCTATTATATTACTGACGATTAGACAAACATTTTCTGCCGCTGAGAGAAAACAACTGCACATGTCCTGGAGCGCCGCGTGCGAGTGAAAGGTGGGGAGGGGAGGGGGGAGTAACAGAAACACGTTATTGGTTGGATTTTAATCGGTGCGTTTTGCATCCACTGAAAACAAAGATGTTAACAAATAAACTGGACAGTATGCTGCATGTTTAGTGATATTTTCACAGTTGCGGTCTTGACTGGTCTTGAAATAAAATGCCGAGTCCTCAGACCGAGACAAGACCGAGACCAAATGCGGTCGAGTCCGAGACGAGACCGAGACCATCAGAAAACGGTCTTAAGACCGGTCTTAAGACCAAGACCAACTTCGAGTACCACAACACTGGTTCAAGAT
>NW_015114411.1:143164-187718 GCF_001443285.1 Poecilia latipinna | reverse complement strand
AATAAAAATCTAGATAAATATAAACCGATCAAAGGCCGTACTGGCCATTTGCTTTTTGATATCGTTAATCTTTCAACCCATTTAAACATATAAATAAATTGGATGAGCTTTGAAGCTTTTCTCAGCAGGCTTTTGCTTTTCATGTTTAAATTGCTAAGTTACAGCTTTACTATTCACTCAGAAACCCTTCAAAGTTGAAAAAAAAAAAAAATCAGAGGCTTTTGCCAAGATTGTTTTCGGACATTGTAGTGAAAAAAAAACAAAACAAAACATTAATACCTCAGTGGTTACACCTCTTAGAAGAAATACAACACCGAATGGCTCTCCAGCATGTTTGACCGTTTACCCGGCCTCGCTCCAAGTTTTAATTGCAGCGGCTTGGCCACGCCTCCTTCCTCTCTTTTCTACTTATGGAGCTGTACTTCAGCTTTGGCAACACTTATCAGGGCGCGCCTCTCCTCTTTCAGCTCCTCTGATGTAACCTGGGACAGCCTTTGAACACACAGCCTTGGGTAACCTCGCTCTCTAATGAGGAGCGCTCGGCAGCCTGCTTATTAACACCATGCTAGCACGGCAGATGGGAGTTCTAATCAATGCGGTTGATTTTTTCAGTTATGGAGGAGTGAGGTACAACATCTGGCCTATTGATAATCATTCTGCACAGCTGCTTCACACACTCGCAGTGTGTGGATCTGATAAGACGGTTGTGAGGGTAGTCAAGAGGGATAATCCTGTTAAGGTTTTTATGGTGCTACAGATGTGATCGAAACTAATGGGATTGACTTTAAGTAGCTATTTAAGATGTTACGATACCATCTAATACAGAGAAAGCACAACACATACAATTTTTTCGCTTCGTTTCACCGTGATATAATAATTTTTTTTCAAATTCTTTTGATATGGAGCACGTCCTGGATACAGGTAATTCTTTTTAATCCTCAATGTTTCCATAATAAGGATCTTCGTGCCCTTTCTTTTAAATCTATAAAATCCTATTACTCAGCTCCCGGGTGTAATGCAACTATGTACACTGACATGCACAAATACTAATTCCTCTGACATTTAGACTATCCTATCCTCATGCGTCAACACTTTTAGCTTCTCAGCATTTCAAAGAGATCTCGAACCCATCTGGGATGCGAGGCCCTAGCGGGTGACTTCTTCTTGAAGGCTTCAAAGGAGAAATGGTGCGGCAATATTGCCCAAGAGGCTGTTGCCTGAGCAGGCTTTTGATGACAGCTTGGAGAGCTCTCTCTAGAAGGAGGAAGAGAATAGTACGGCCGCATGTGTCAACAGAAAGCAGAAGACCCAAGGGAAAAATAAAAACTAAAATTGAAGAAGCTAAGAAAAAAAAATCTCGCTATCCAGATATTGCTGATTTTCTGTTCAGACAAGTGTTTACAAGTTGGTTAGTGAAAGAGATTTTAAGAAATTTCGACTACTATATGCAATCAGACCATCATTTGCCAATTCAGTTTTGCATGGAAAATGTAATCTTAATTTGTACAATAATGTCTAACTTCCTCAGACAAGGATCTTGAGTACCTCTAGATCTTGAGGATCTTGAGTAAGAATGTCGGAAACTGTTTGTAGACATACTGCAGGATGTCTTAGGATAACCTAAGTAATGATGTCATGGAATTAGATTCTTCCTGTTTCACCTGTGGATGTGTTTTAACACGACACATGAAACACACTGCTTCTTTGAATGACATGACGTGAAAAATAAGAAATCGATAAATACTTCAGGGAGAGAATTGTGAATCTTCACAACTTTGTTTATCTTTAATTACACGTCACAGCTGCCTGAAGGTGCCACATTTATCTGTTCAAACAATTACACACAGGCATAAACACCATGAGAACATCCTGCCATTATGGTGTTCAGCAAATGTGAAAATGTGCGTCAATGCCAGAACAAAAGAAAATGACCTTGTGAAGATTTTTCTGAAGCTGGTAGGAGAATGTTATTCCACTCGATGAAACATTTCCTGTTACAATGGGTTGAAAGGCCACTTAGTGAGAAAGAAGTCCAAAGGCGATACAAAAAGAAAGCTTAATGTTTTCGAACTAACAAAGAAGCAAAAATGGTCTAGAGAAACTCAGAAATGTTTGGCCATAATGATCCTCATTTTCTTTGAAGGAAAAAGAGGAAAAATGTAAAACATGAAAACACAATCCCAACTGTGAAACATAGCATCATGCTGTGGAACTGTTTTGGTTCTGGAGGAACTGGTACACTTTATAATATCAATGGTGTGATAATTAAACGATATATGGAAATACTGAAGCAAAACCTAAAGAATTCAGCCAGGAAGTTAAAGCTCAGAAGCATGAGTACATTTTATCCCCCACCACAAATATTCCTTAGACAGACCCGCAAAACAGCTAACCTGTCAAATAAAACTGGAAACAGCACTTAGCCCATTAAATTTTGTATTTTGTACTCCTTAAAAGATTAATTCATATTTTGCATTCTGAAGTTTTCCTGTTTAAACTGAAGATTTTTATTGCTTATGTGTGAAAGAAATTCCAATAATAATTGCAACCTCAAACTTTTATAGTAAAACTACTGTCCATTTTTGCATGTACACATGCATCCTGCCCTCATCCAACTGCAAAATGTAGAAGAAATACAGAGATAATACTTGTAGCGACATACATCTGCTAACACATTAGTCCAACTCTATTAAGTGTTCGCTTCAAAAACCTAAAAGGTGAAGCTCAGCTTCAGTAGAGCACTCCTCTCGCTCTGCCTGCTTGTGGAAAAAAACCAAAGAAATTTCCTGTTCCCCAAGGCCTCCACTTCCCCATGTCTCTGTTTGATGCAAATTGACAGATGGAAGAAATGAATGAAAAGAAAATAACCACACAAACATGGGAGTGAGAGAACTCGAAGCAACCAGAAGACAATGAATAGAAGTGATAGAGGTGGAGAATGAAGACAGCACACATCAAAGGACCCTCCATCATCTCTTGGGGCACTTGTCGGGCGAGACGAAAACAAAAGTTCTATTGCCTCTCTCTGTCTCACTCTTTCTCTCTGCGGTTTATTTGCACTCCTCTTTGTTGCCTGTCTCTCCATTAGAACTTGACTGTGGGAGTTGTTGCCTCAAGTTCTTTGGAGTTGAAAGGCTCTTGGAGATCTGTCGCCCAAACCATCGTCTTAACTTCAAATAGGAGATGGAAAATGAGATAATAGGATGAAGATAAGGTGGTGCGAGATAGGAAACTGGCCCGTGGATGAAGGTGGTGGAATCACAGGTGGAGCAAAAGAGAAGGATGAAAAAATAAAACCAAGCAAAGCTTACAGGGAAAAGCAAAGGCAAGAGAAAAAGAAAAGCTTCATTTTAGAAAAGAGAGTTCTATGCAGCTCATAATAAAAAATAATGACATTTTAAGCCTAATTATTATTTTTAGAATGCACAAAACAGAAAATAAATATGTAGCAGGAAAATGAGAAAAGAACTGCATTGCTAAGACTTCTGCAGCTCATAACAGCCTTTTAAAAATGAAACTATTCCTGTCCCTCATAAGATAAACATTTGCTAGGGATGCAACTGTGAATTTATATCATGATATTGGATTTGACAGATTGACGATTGATGCAGGAAAAGATTTCAGAAAAAATGTTTGAAAACACAAAGTGTGTTCCCTTCAAAAACATTTCATCACCATAGGTTAAACCTGGAGATCAACTATTTGATTGGTTCCAATACTGGCTAAAACATAATAGAATTATAACATATACGAACCAATATTTTACATCTATATCCGATGAGGGCATTTCAAGCAGATGTATTTGTCTTACCAGTCAAGTACCTTGAGATAAAAATGTCTCTCAATCTCCTCCTTAGTAGCTTTTAGAGCTTCATTTTCTTGTACCCAGTGAAAAAGCAATCTAAAAGCCATGCTAATAAAAAAGAATCTAATTTATAAACAACATTTGTCTCCAGGAATTCATATTTATTTATTTGCTGTAAACAAGAACAAAATAATAAAGAATAATGGTGCTGAAGGATGGTTTGGGTTCGGAATGAGAAAAATTACATCCCTATATGAGACTACAAAGATTGGTTCACCAGAACAAATAGACAAAAAGATGAACAATTTGTGATTTACGTCTTTAAATGTGAGCTCACTTTTAGAAACTGAGGAAAAGGGTGGAGGAAATGGAGGTAAAAGAGAAGTACGGACAGAGCTAAGAGGGGAGTTGGGCCTGTGGGGTGTGCTGCAGAAGAGAGCCACAACAGAGATTGATGAGCATTAGAAACAAGGTGACTTTACTCAGAGGTGGAAAGGAAAAGGAACTAGAAAAAAAGGTGCATTTTTTAGGTTACAGGCGAAATGGAAGCAGAAATTTAAAGCTGAGTGCCAAATTAATCTAAAAACACACAAAAAAATCTAAAATAAATAGACATTATTTTTGACTGGATCACACTAAATGTACATTTAAGAGTAAACTATGATTTTATTGCCTTTGTCAGTCTTTTCAATGACTCTTGGTGAGCACTATATTTTTGCTTAATGAATTAGAAATAGTAAATCAGAACACTTGGTTAAAACTTATTTGCAAAAACAATGTTTTTTCTTATTTGACAATACGGCTTCCCACTCAAGGTGATTTTGCCAAAAGACAAAAAAACATTTCAGTTTGCTATGAATGGGTGCTCTGTGGTTTATTTTCATGTCCCCCTGTCTGGTTTTGAAAATGCTGGTGTCCATTGTGGATGGCTCTAGTTCACAGCTGGTCAGATTTCCACCAAGTTTATTCTACACTGAACACATATTTGCTAAAACATCATTACGGACATTTTCTTGGTACTGGAAACGTAGATCCATCCATAAATCCTTCACATTTTTAATTCATGCTTTTATTTATTTTTGAAGAATCTACTGTGTCAGAAACGTGTGTGTGTGAGTGTGTATGTATTTTTGGCATTAAAAGGAACAGTTTGTACAGAGCATTATCAATGCAACAACCATCACCAAGAACAAAAGTTATTTTGAGAACAAATAATTCCATTAAAATCAGTGTCAGTACAACATGTACAATCTGTCTGGTGTCAGACATACACAGCTATTCTAGATTAATTAAATTTATTGTTTGTTAACACCAAAGTGCCATAAATCATTGCCAGCTCAGTGTCAGTGTCGACACCGTTATCATGTTAAACACTGGAAGCTTGAGAAATCGGAGGTTTAAGAGTCTATAATTACAAAACTAGAAGGAACAACTAAAATAGAAGAGTGATAGGGAAATAATGGTTTCTGATCAGTGTGTATAAATGTGCACAGCATGATTGTCTATGTGTTAAATGAGGACTATCCTTGAAGGTGACTATAAATTACTGGCTGGCTAAAGTGACTAATTAGAGAAGCAATTATACAAGCACTCTAGGCAGAAACCCAGAGTCAACAGCAGAATGACCTCTCTACAAGCTCTTAATGGGCCACACATAAATAGACACACACATGCACTGTACTCATGATACAGTAAGTCCTACACAATGATGTACTCTATGGTTTCGATTTATGCAAAACAGAGCAGCTTAAATAATGTGACATGTTGGACTTTTGTTTTTTTGGTTATTGGTTTTGGTTCTGTGATAAGTAGATGGCATGCTTTACATGGCTTTACATCCAGAAACACTGAAACAACATCAAATAAAGAATCTTTTTTGTTTTGCTGAATTTCACAGTGGTGCATTACTTATGGAGAATCTAAATGGGTGTTCTGACTTTTCTGAAGCTTACAGGAAAGGCATCTTCATTTTTCCCTGAATATTTTTTTATACATCTCAAAATAAGCCACAAAAAGTTTTTTTTTTTTTAAATCACTCATTCTCGTGTAACCAAGAAGCAAAATCTGTATTGAAATTTTAAATGGGTTATAGCTAGTGAGGTCTTGGCACTAATCATGATTTCACTTTGCTTAAAATGAGTAGCAAGTCTTATTTTGTACAAGTTTGTCTGACCACATTTAGGGAAAATTTATTGTGACTGAAAATGTTCAAGTTGGCAGTTTGACTCCCAGCTTCAGCAGCTGATGAGTGAGACTGTAAGGATAAACAGTTCTTCTTAAAGCACCCTACAAAATTGCTGGCATTCCTGGTAAAGATGTGCACAAAATGTTAAAAGTAATTAAAAAGATAGTACTCTATGCTTCACATCTCTAACAGTGAGCTTTTGAGTTTTTTTTCCTTTTGTTGCCTCCATTAGCATCCTATTTACTTTGAAAAATGTCTTCATCCATACATCAATTTTAGTTATTTTAAACACTTCAATCGTTGCTCAGACTGTAGATATGTTTATCCAAAATTTAATTTCTTCTTGTAGCCATTTTTTGACTTATGGCCAGTGGACTAGTAGACTTCTATTGAACTTTTCTCACTGACCCCTCCAAGTATTTTAACCTACATATCACATTCATCCTCCATAATCATAAATGTTCCAACATTCTTACACCTGAGAAGATGGAAATTAATTGGGGCCAAATTAGAAGTACATTTTATTCAGTTATCTCTGTTGGACATTTTGCACTCAGAATGAATGGTTAATTTATCTTAAGAGCTTTAATATATAAAAATATTTAATATTGTTGGTGCCAATGAATTTGGAATGTGCTTTGCAAAACTTCAGATAAAAACTCCTACACCAGTCAGTTTAATATAAATTAGATGTTGTAAAGTACTTCAACATTGATTTTATGACCACAGATTATATTTATGTGTATAGATTATTTTTCAGTATTCTGGACCAAAAACGGCAAACATCCAGCTGTAAGGTTAGTGAGAACAGAATAAATTCCAAGGGCTCTAAAAAGAAAGAAACATTTGAGAGATTTCTATTTCTCCTTAGTGACATGCATGTTTAGTCTCATAGGAATACCTCAAGTCTATTCTAGCTGGGAAATGAGAGGCAACAAAGATGGACGTATCAAGCCAATTAGATGACGATACAAAAAGAATCAAGGACCATAAGGTTTATATACAAGACAGATGAAAGAGGAAATATTGTGTAGGGAATCTGAAAAACAACATACCACTATCAAAGAAGACGTTTCACTTTCACCTACGCTGTTTTAGATGGAAAATAAGATGACGCACACACAAATATATACAACTCTTTTCCTTTAAGTCATTACTTTTCTAAACACCCACTCCCACAATAACAGTAGTTCTTGTTTTAGAAACACTTTGGCCCACTTTTGATTCCAACTCTCCCCACAGCATTTTCCGTTGGCTCAGTGAGCAAAGAGAGAACATTCAGTTGCAGAAACTGGGACTGCCTTATTTCACCCCAGTGAGAAACTCTGGGTTTTTGGCGGCTAAAGCACAACCTCATGCTGTGCTGCAGCTTTAGCTGCAAATTACAATGCTCTGCATCAGTATCCACCAATTCAGCCATTATAAAGATGTTTTTGGGAAGCAGGTTGTGAAAAGATTATATCTTGGATTTGGACTCAGTCTTAGATTTGCGTCTTAATGTGTTGCATGAAGGACTTCCTGACTCATCGCAGAGCTTGAAGGATTTGAACCAGACACCATGCAGCCAATAATATGTTAAATATGTCTTTGCCCTCACAGTATCCCACTTCCTTTTATCTCCCTCTTCCTCTGTTCTCAAATCTGAGTGATATGCAAACACAGTAAAACACTTAAGTCTACTTCAAATTCAAACGAGGCAGAAGCTTTCTGATCTGAGATTGGAGCAAAAGGAGAAGGAAATAGCTAAAATGAGCACCAGAGGCTCAGTGTGAATATATAGTGTGCTCAGGTTTAAATGGGGTTTGAAAAGAGGGAGAATTTAAGCCTTGAAGGTTCAGAACGTAGAGGCCACATCCGAATTAAATGCACCTTTTGCTTCCATTTAGAGCAAACTAAATATGTGGTTGGGTTCAAAAATGAAGGAGAGGCAACCTCAGTCCACCGGCTTACACTCACTAGCCACTTTATTAGGTACACTCGATCAGCTGCCTGTTAAAGATATTGGTGAATCAGCCAAACCATGGCACCAACTGAAGTTTAACCTGAATGCCACAATGGGGTGGAGAGTAGGTAATTAAGAAATTAAATGAAAAATGTGGCATTGTTGTTAAGTAAATATTGTGATTTTCACACACAACTGTCCGTCAGGTTTACAGAGTGGTCAAAAAAAAAAAAAAATCAAGCAATGCTGATGTCAGAGGAAAATGTGCAGGCTAGTTCCAGATTAGGAAACCGGCCTGTCCAAAGGTTACTCCCAGTAGAATAATGTACCATGTCACAATACACAATGAGTTCACTGGACTTCAATGGCCTCCACAGTGACAAGATGTCAATCCAACACAGCTCCTTTGGGATGTGGAGATTCACATCATGGATGTGCAGCTGACAAATCTGAAGCAACTGTGTGATGCTTTTATGTTGATATGGACTAAAATCTCTAAAGAATGTTTCAAATACTCTCTGGTGTTGTTCCACACTTTGGAATTAAGGCGATTCTGAAGGAAAAGGGGTGTCGGCTGTTACAAGCAAAGTATTTACATAAGAAGTGCTTATATATATATATATATATATATATATATATAAAGAGCCCAGTGAGTGCAGTTCCACTGGTGATGTAAATGTGTTTCCTCATTCTGAGGATAATCGAGAAATAAAACCCCTGGTAATTTTGGGAACGGTTCTGTGTGACTCATCATTTAACACCTGGCCACATATGACATGTTTCTAATTTAAATCTAAAAAGTGAGATATGCACATTTATTTAGTGCTTTTCTGTCAGTCTCACCTGCTCTGGTGTTTTGTCTCTACCACTCCCTACATAGAAGGACAGACATTTCTACCCATTCTTTCCAAAAGAGGTCAAGTTCAGTCAATGATTGAGCTTATTAAAATTCACCACAGATGTAGGGTGGATTTAGGCCACATAAATATAATTTAAACAATTTTATCATACCTCTGACTTATCCTTATTTTCTTGCTAGAAAATATATACTGTTGAAACAGACCTGTATGCTCCACACCAAAAAAATTGCTAACACACTGCCTATTGTTTTAGTTACACCATCTTAATTTTGCCTTCTTTAGTTGATAAACAGTTGGAATGAGATATCTGGTTCAAATACTTTAGGTCAAATCCGAATAATGTTATCACCGAGTAACTGGGACTGCCTTATTTCACATATTTTGTGCTATTAAACCCTGAAATGAAAGGTCTATATATGTAAATATTAGTGCAACCCATGTGAATAGTTTTTCCATAAGGTTGGATGGCGGTTCATCCGTCACGCTGTCTGGTGATTTTGATGAATTTATTAGTAAAGTAACAGGAACTGGAAGCATCGTAGTTTGCTAGAGTTAAAATTACATTTTCTGCAAGGCAGGAATTCATTATTAATGAAAGCATGATGTTAGACTTGGTAATGTCTCTTTCTGGCCGACATACTGAGTGGTGCATGCTGATGCAACGTGTTGGCTGCTGTTTACTGTGAGTGACTGAGGTAAAGCCGATGTCTGAAAACAGGAGAGAGGCGGGTCAAGTCACAAAGCAAAGAGATTGTGAAAGAACTGTGGATGGAGAAAACAGACAGGATGGTCAACATGAACCGAGCGCTGCGGAACCGCAGCAGAGAGACAGAACAAGATGTGCTGCGAGAAGAATCCTCATGCCATCTCTCCTCCTGCCACACCGCATTCATCACACGCCCCCTTTTGATTATTTAAACCCGCACAACAAGTGCATCACTGTTACTCCTACAACAGATTTACCTGCCTTCCACCAGGCTCCCTCACTCCTCTCTGCCTCTCTGTCTTGTCGCTCCTACAATTCATCTTTTCTCACCCATACCTTTCTCCTGTAACACTTAAGGTCAGGATGGGATGTAAACAATAAATCTTTGGTGCACGCTCTGACAGGAGCTCTCAATCCAGGAAGTGCTTTGGCTCGTTGGACACAAGAGCAGCACTTCACCTAAACACTCCCCTCTTAAAAATGATTTGAGTAGGCAGAAAGTCTGGATGGAAAGTTTGGAGAGTGCTATTTGGTGTGAAAGTAAGATAAATTGGTGGAGGGAAGAAATGAGGAGAGGAATAAGTGCAGGAGGGCGAAGGGTAAAGGGACAGATTTTCTGTAAGAGGAGTGGATCCGGCGGGCCCAAGTTGTCGAGATTAATATGACAAATGGCACAGAACAGCTGCTCTAACTGCACTATTATTTTCTTTTATTTGACTTAGGTGCTCCCTTTTACCACAAAACGATATCAAAGGTATTCGATTTCTCACCCTCAAACTCACAAACACCTACACATACTGGAGGCATGACAATGTGCGAACAGAAGCTGTTGTATAGGTGCAGATGGTGCTGTTATAAAGCACTGGAAACACTCGACAATACTTATCCCTATAGTCCCATTTTTGTTTTGCATATCTTCAAACATAAATAAAGACTTACCTTTCACTTTTTCCACATTCACTTTACTTATGCATGGAAATGTCTGTCTAAATATTTAATTTATACAAAAGTTCCTGCAGGACTTACTCTTTTCTTAATCCAAGCTAGACATCTTGGATTAAGAATCACATATATACAATAATGTAAAGTTGTATATATGTTGTCTAAAATTATGTATATCTGTTGAAAATTATGATAAAGGTAAAGCCTGTTAATGCAGTTCTTTTCATCATTTTCAAGTGATACAAGGTTTATGGGTGTTCTTGTTGAACGCCTGAGTCTTTTTAGGAATGCCAGGTGATAAAGTCTTAGTTTTGCTCAGCTCTGCCATGTCTATAAACAAACACTTTCAAACACTCTTCTTGCCAGGAGCAGGCTCCTGGTTGGTGCAAAAGAACCGAGCATGCATACATAACTTGGCCCATTTGTTCAGCTCTGATGGAAAAGTTATAGAACTTCATTTGTTAATGTGAAGGTTAAAGCAATTGAGTAGAAAATGTTTTCATAAAAGTTAATCCATTGGTGACAGCTATCATTATGATAATATCAATATAATAATCAATATGCTCAAGCCCAGAATAGTCTAAAAAGTTTTCCATCACAGGTTACTAGTTTTTACAAAACTACACGGACTTTATGCTTCATCTCAAAATTGTGTCAGAATGTACTTCTGCATAAATCTGTAATTTCTGTATTAACTTCGTATTTTACCTTCACCAATGAGTTGACCGAGGAAGTAAATGGGTCTGTTCATAAAGATCCTCCCAATGCACAGGACATGCTCTTATACCCCTGAGCACAACAGTAAAAATGCACACCCACCTTACTCTGAGATCACTGCCACTCAGTGACCCACACACACCGGGCGACATAATAAAAGCTATTTCTCCTCTGCTCTGTCATTTAGTGGCCTCTCCAGCACCATTTCCACCCATCTAAGACCCACAGTACTTCCCACGCTCATAAAGCAGAAGGTAATATCATCCTGGGATCCCTGTGTGTGATGGAAATAAAAATAATGGAAAAGAGCATGGATCTGGCTTTCGGAATATGTTTTTGTAATAAAGGTTGATTTCATTTGTGAAAGAGGCTGTGCTTGCAAAGGTTGAGAGATGCCTCGGCACACTATGATAATGCTGACTGATGAATGCGTCATATTTTATGATGAGGTGTGCTGCAAAAACACATGCTCATTACAAATACATTTATAAAATTATCACTGTGCATAATTTTGCCTCTATCTAATTTGTTATGTTTTTATGTTGATGTAATGAATATCCATCTACCCTTTGTACATAATATTATGGTCCTCACCCAAACTAAAGGAAAAATTTTTAGTAGCACATCAGGTCCTGTTCACACATGGTATATTTTTAGAAACACAATTAAGAAAAATGTGCGTCTACATGACCACTGAAATGGTGTTTTCCAACCTGCTAATATTTCAGTGTTTCAGTCCTGCTTACCTGATATTTCTGATGTCTCTTAGATATATCACCTTTTCTTTCTCTTAAACAGTTTTTCTCTTTTAACCTTCATCCCCTGAGGTTTTCCTTTCCTCCACTTTCCTTTTATTGTTTCTTTCTTCCCTGTTCTCTGTCTCTCTCCCCTCATCTCCCATAGTTATTGATTGCTGTGTCAATAGAAACATCCACCTGAATTCAAAAAAGGCCATCTACATGCCTCACAATCAATCTCCAAAATCCAGCAGTGGGCACTCTTTATTTAAGAGCAGATCTAACGTTTTATTTTTTGGTGCTACTTGACTATTAAAGAGAGGATGGAGATTGCATTGACAAGTACATTTCAGGGGGATTTTTGCTCTGCTTGGTGAAACTTCACCAAGTCCAGAGTGGCATGGACTGTTGAGTCTCACTTCTAAGGAGACTCCAAACAGCGTTTTTTAGTAAATAAAGTTTGTCTTGGCCATATGCAGAGTAAATGGATCCCTGTCCTACCCACTGAGCAAACAGATGGCTGTAAGTGCACAGGCAAACACATTTTGGAGTGACAGTTAAAGATTTTCTCAAGAGCAGTTGTGTTAAAACCTCCAGTGATTAACTCTCTTGGATCTTCATTAGAATAAATCCAGGCAGGTTGCTCCCGGAGGGCGGAGATAAGAGCTAATCAGAGAGGGGCAAAGACAAAGCAGACCTCTACTCTCTGGAAGAACCTATTTTATCGGCTATTTTACTAACCTTTAAACTGTTGTCACATTTGCATTGGGTTGCTATTTACAGAGAAGGCGGTTATTTACATGGGATATGGAGGGTGGTGGTGGCGTGGTGCATGTTATGCAACATGAGTCACAAACTGGACTGGATTCCTGCACCTTTTAGATGCGCCATGGCTCAACACACCTGAAACAAAAGGCCAAATTATCCCTTCAGCATGCAGTCACTGCACTGCTGATGACCTAATATTCGGTTCAAGTGTTGAAGCAGAGGTAGAGTTTAGATCGGGCTTAGAAAATCCAGCCAAATTAAGTTTTGCACTTCCCTTTCTTTCTATACTCAACAGGGTAAACTGCCAACTCTTCCATTTATACTATGATAAGTAGATTAAAACTTTATATTTTGCATTTTCGTTTGCTTTTCTCTGTGCTGTATTTATTGCAGGCTTATTAAATGCACCATACAAGCTCAAGCCCAACCTGACCCGATCATCAAGAAAATAATTTGGGCTCGATCTGGTCTGAATTTCGGGTCCAGTTTGGGCCATAAATCTAAACTCTAAGCAGAGACACATCTAATAGCAGGACACAGGCGCTTGAGGAGTGGAGTTTAAGATCCCTGAGGTAAAAAAGGACCGAAATGAAAGTGGGATAGAAAAATTCGCCTTATAGTGTCCAAGTGAATGCTTATTGATTTTTACAGCTCTTTCCCTTCATGTTAGACAATTACTCTTACTTGATATGCATTAAATTCTCTGCTCTCATTATCTATGTCACACAAAAAGAATCCTGGTGGTGCACTTCCTTCTACCTCCAATTTCTTTTGTAAATCTGCTTCCCTGCCAATGAAAACATGACATAATATATAACAAATACTATGAAAAAAAAAAGTTGTTTTAAGATAGTAAAAGTGTGCTCGGGTCTGTGGCTTCTCCCAGACTAGACTTTAGGTCTACCTAATGAGGTGAATCAAAATGCAAAGAGAGTTACGTAGTGTTGGTAAGATATTAACTGCTTACAACAAGCCTATAATGAAACTCTGACTTCAAAAGCCATGAAACCGTATCCCTTTAAAGTGTTTCTGCTTTAGAAAAATAAGGAGCGGCAGCTCTATGTAGGCATGGCGACTAAAGTTTATAGACAGAAACAGAATTGGGGCTTAACATACCTGGTTCAAAATGCATGAAGACAGACGCAAAGATGCTTCAAGTGTATGTGTGAATCTCTGCGTGCGTGCGTGCGTGCGTGCGTGTGTGTGTGTGTGTGTGTGTGCGTGTGTGTGTATGTCCATCAAGCTCGTTGGAGACAGTTGGTGCAGTGGAGCTCTAAATTTAGCAGGCCCTTTAGAAGGAGTCATCTATCATTCAACATGACCCCTCCCATGAGGAGTGAGGTGCTGTGTGAGTGTGTGCATGTCTCACACACTAAGAGATACACATAGAAACAGTAAGATATTTCAAGGCCTGCTGAAAGCTGGAAATAAAAGGTTCAGTCTTTTTTTTTTTTTTGTATAAATGCTGCTCAAATGAAATACCATGAGCTATTGTGCTCACAAATTAGGTGAAAAATTTTTATTTATCCTTTACCAAACTATTACTGGAAAACATGTTTTTAAACATCTGACTGCTCACGATTGTGAATTTTATTCTCATAGCTTCAAATTAAAGTCCCCAGCATAAAATGAAGCATATGGAACAAACCTGCAGAAGACCCTTCAATGCAGATGGGTTTAGTAAAAAACAGAGGCCAGCTGCATGTGCTGCTCTTGGAGCCTTTGGTAATGGTCTGTGCACCTCACACAGGATCTGAGCCTGAGGGTGAGGCTGCGCCATGGTGGAAGAAAGCTGGACGCCTTTCTTTTCCTGTTCGTAATCTCCTTCTTGTCTGAGCCCCACAGATGGCTCTCCACTTCTTGCAACTTTTGGGGCTTTTTTTTCTGCTCTATGACTTTCAGTGTGAAAAATAGCATAATTTCACAACCTTATCAGGTAGGGTGGTCCCATTGCAGCCCATAATTTGTTAACAAGCTGTTTCAAATGATAGCAGTCAACGGTAACACAAAAAGTACCAGATGCTGCACATTCAAATAGCACTCAGGAGATCCTTGTTTTGACAAAGAGTATGAACTACTTTGTGGGAAACTGTGGGGAGGGATAATGGCAAATGGGTTAAGACTTTTCCCAGTTTGCCATGTTCCATTCTTTAGACTATTTGGCTAGTAACCAGGTTTACGCAGGTATTTAACAGTTTTATAGATCAATATTCTTATATTATTTTGGTCATTAGGCATGTAAAACCTCCTTTTGGTGATTTAAATATAAAATAAGTTAACCTCTCAACTGTCACCCCCAAAACCCTTAGATCACTGCGGTGTCCCTGAGGACACCGGTGCCCTCGTGAATCAAGATCAGTGGGGCAACTGATGTAGTCATCGTCCAACATCTAAACATGTTGGATGTTTAGGAGACAAAGCCAGGTTGGGATTGTTTGGACATGTTCAGAGGAGAGAAAATTGTCAAATTGATATAAGGATGCTGAGATTGGAGCCACAGGGCAGGAGGACATGACTGAGACCAAAACATAGATTTATGGACATGATAAAAGAGGACAGAAAGTTAGTCAGGGTGAGGGTAGAGGATGCAGAGGACATGAGTAAATGGAGACAGATGATTTTCTGTGGTGACCTCTGAAGGGAAAAGCTAGAAGAGAAGAAGAAAAAGGTTGAGTCAAATTTCATACCTAACTGTAATGAAGAATCTGTGGCAAGACCTAAAAACTAATATTCACAAACTCACTGAATCTGAGTGAATTGGAAATAAGAATCTAAAGCCATCCTGTAAAGGACCAGTACCTTGCATAGCAGGAAATGAGGGTTCTACAAAGAATTGCATTTGGGGACTGAGGTCAAATGTAGGCAACACTTTTCACACTTTATAAATATAAAAAATGCTAAAAAAACAATAAATCATTTTCTTTCTATTAGTTATGAGCAACTTTGCAGACCTGGTCTGTCACATAAAATACTTGTAAACTGCATTATGGTTGCAATGTTGCAAACATGAAAAATGTACAGTACTCACTAAAGTAGTAAGTAATCAGCACACGACTTTTGCT
Source organism: Poecilia latipinna (assembly GCF_001443285.1). NCBI lineage: Eukaryota > Metazoa > Chordata > Actinopteri > Cyprinodontiformes > Poeciliidae > Poecilia > Poecilia latipinna. The sequence continues at coordinate 171,994 of NW_015114411.1, read as the reverse complement.
TCAAATATTAGTTACCAAGAGCAATGTTTAATGGGCGTCAGGGAAACCACATAACCATTTAATTTGTATCCAAATATACAAATGTCACGGTACAATTAGTTTTATTCTGCAAAAATACAAAAATTATAGTTATGAGGAACAGTAGAGCTGTGCTGCTATTGCACAACAGGACTTGTTGCTGATTGAATTTGAATATTTTCACAGATGAAGTCAGAGAATATCCCCCCCTGGAGTGTTTTTCTGATTGCTTTTGGTTTCTATGGGAGCAGCTGACGGTAATGATATCCTTACCACATTCAATTTAGACTCCTGTTGCAAACATCATTGAGATCTCAATTATCCCAGTTGTCTTTTTGTGTTCGGTTTTTCCATCTGAGCGGGTCGAGGTGACTTCTTATAGATTTCTGCTTTGTGCTGAAAGTACACTAAAGAGACAAATGATGATAACGCTCCAATTTTCTAACTTGAAAGCAAAGACTTCCACTTGTCCTTCTAATTGGTTTGCATTATCCTACTCAACACAAACTTTGCAGCAAAGTAAGAGTATTTATTTGTAAATTAGGATTGTTGGATATTCCCATCAAGTTTTTGCAATATGTAGCTTAACAGATGACTGCATTTTTTTTCCCAACAGCATATATGGAGTCTCAGATATGGTAAAAGTATCTACTGGTTTTCACCCAATGTTTCCTCCCATTAGTTCGGACTACGCAGGTGAAAAACATCAGTCATGGAGGTCAACTCAGTGCCAGCTTCCCTTCTAATCCATAGCTTTGACTGGGTTGGTTCTAAATTATACATTGTTCTGGTTTTGGAAACAGAATTTATTGCATGTTTGAAATTTCAAGTGTTTTTGCTGTAACCTTACAACAGAGAAGGCACTGCAGCTTTAAATGAATCGTATATCTAAGATATTCATGTTAAGTGCTTTTGAGATATCAAAGAGAATTAAATTCAAATGACTTGTTTTTCCAAGTGAACAGAATAATAATATATCAAAAAGCTCTTACAATGTGGATGAACTACAACATGAATCTGGCGTGGTTTCAGGCGATGCATTTCTGTTGCTATTGTGCTTTCCAAATTTAAATTCCCTTTGAGGCTGAAAAACTTGCAGGGCCTATAATTGCTAATGCAGGAAACATTTGAAGACCGACAGCCTTCTTCTTTGAAATGCTTGAGATTGGATCTGCGCTGAAAGAATATGGAACTATGCACAAAAGTTATGATGAATGCCACCTCATTGCAACAATTGTCAGTGATGTCAATTAAAACTTCAGGCGCCAGCTGCTAACAATGCAGACAACAGAGATAAAACTAGTGAAAATATGGACCAGCACTGAACACAATGGACCACAGTGTGCAGAAAGCCACCCTGCCTCCGAATAAGGCATCTGTTATTAAGAAACTGAACTCTCATTTTGTCAGTAGGTAAAATGAATATCTATAACCCTCTCTCTCTGGTTCCACTCATTATGTACCAGCTCACTATGCCTGATTGCATTGTAAGAAAAATTAATTGGGCCTCTGTGATAAACCAATGTAGCGAAAGATTCTTTAGTGGAAGGCTTCGCTGAGTTTGAGGTATTCAGATGTTGTTAAAAAGACATTAGAGGCACAGGAAGTAAAGAAGCCATTAAGGCAAAAGGAGATACCAACTTAATGGAAATCTTCTCCTACACCTCCAAGTTGGAGGAAACCTTTAACAAAAGAGAAAAAAGATGGAAACAAATAAATTATAAAAACTAAAAAGGAATGCAGACGTTCTCTCAGCAATCGCTGTAGAGGTTATTACAATAGCAGCATGGTCTTTATTAATGTTTTCTTGATTGCAGATAAGAGAATATAGTTGGAGATAAAACAATTGGCCCATAAAATACTGGTAATTTGCTCTACAAAGCATTTTATTTCTATCAAATTAAAGATATAATTATGTTTAAGGAGATGCAAGTTGAGGAAATACCACTTTCATACATATCTCACCAAATTAAAAAAAAGTTAAATAGATATGGAAAATTTCTCAGTTTAAGACAAAACGTTGTTGAACCTCAAAAGATGAAAAAATGTCTACACAAACACGTCCATTGTTGTAAAGTGGTGCTCAGGTTGTTAAATAGCTCTAAATAGATCTGAATCTCAAAATCTTTCTTTTTGACAAAATTAGGAAGAGATCTATAAGGCCATAAATGTCCAAATTACAACATATTTTTCCGTTGTAAAAAAGAAAATCGCTGGGTAACCTTTAAATAACCATAAAAAATTTCCATAGGTACCCAGTTTCTGCAGGGATATTTGTTTTTATTATAGTTCAAATGTTATTTCATGAAATTGGAATAAAATATTACTTTCCAAAGGTTTCAAGACCTCTAAGAAGCATGCCAAAATTAATGCATGTCTCTATATCTTTATACTCTGATTTGTATCTTTGTTCATTGTTTAATTATTTTAATACTTCTTAATGTAGCTTAGCAGACAAAATTTTATTCAGTGTATTTTGTTCTTATCATTACGCTGTATCATCAGCAGTTGTAATAATTGTTGCTTATAAGTTAAAGCAGTTGGACCATTAACACATTAAGTTTTTTGCAGAGGAAACGGAGGTTATCATACATTAAGAAACTTTTACAAACTAGCTTTTTGCAGTGTATTTGACAAAATAAGAAATAACCACACTGTGTTTTGTTCTATGTGTAAGATTTATCCGCTGTAGTAAAATTGGGTTATATTCGATGAGCTAAGTCTCTCAGTTTATTTGGTGTTTGTTTGTAACAGTCATTGTATGCATTTCTTTTTGTTAAGATTGCAAAAAGAATTTAAAAAAAAGAACCTTTATTTCAGAGGAAATAATTTTCTCACAACTTTTGAAGGTTGTTATTTAAAACTTCCTCTCAGAGAAAATATGGAGTCAGAATACTAAAAAAACACAGATAGTCTGAGCTCTTCGTCTAAAAAGCATCCAAAAGATGACTCACACACACTTTACTGTCTGTCAGGTGTGTGACGGATGACCTCGTTCATGCTTTCTCCCCAATCAAGACCAGTGATCCGTCTGATCAAATTAGCTTATGGTTCTCCATCTGGACGTCCAGGCTCAGCTGTGTGTCTCTAGCCTGAATCCAATGTCCTTGTTGGGTGCAAGTGTGGGGTCTGTGGAGTCGAGGTCACCTGTCTTACATTTGGACAGCCTCCTTGAGCAAAAGACAGCTGCTGCTGTTAATACACAACACACACACACACACAGCTACAAGCCTCTGGAGTGACCATGTCTACTTCTGCAATGCCACCCTGTTAAATATAACTTAAAAGCAGAAGTATGTTAAACAAAATGATAAAAAGTAAGTGTTGGAAATGAAAGATAAAAGGTATATATTTTATCAGCATTTAATTAGCTGTCTTGAAAATCATTCATTATTTTCAATCACATATAAGTTGACATGTAGCTTGAGTTCAGGGCATACAGCAGCTGTTTAAAAATGGATGGAATGGCAGAGGCAACAGATAACTACAAAATAATGCAAGAGCTATGGGAAAAGTCCTTACAGGTATGAAATGTTACCACCTCCCAGTGAATGAATCCCAACTAACATTACCCTTAACAAGAACTTGCTCAAAGTTCAGTTCATAGGAATTCGTTAACTCATCATCTCTCTTCCATGCTGACAGCAGTGAGATAAATTTACACTCCAATCATTTACGACTTTAGTTTCATTTACTAGTTTTTACAACATGGAGTCTTCTCAAGGTAGCTGTATTTGAAATTATGTTTTTTTCCCTAGAGTTTCTCAGTTCATACATGTTGTATTTTACTATAGCAATAATTATATTAGACCAAAGCTAATTTACAGTTTTTTTGTCTTGCTTTGTTACGACAAAGAAAAGAAATCAGAGACTAAAACAAATAGGTTCTTTGATGTTATATTAGCAACAGTGAGACACAGAGTTGTTTATCGGACCTAGCAGCTCTTTCTATAACCATAAATTCCATATTATGAATAAACTTGTCCTTTTATATCACATAAGTTCATTTGCCAGAACCACAGGCAGCAGGTTTATGGAGTCAAGATTGTCAGGATAATAGCTCAGCATTCACCTGAGCAAAATGGATGAGATATATGTGGGGGATTGATCCTTTCTGGTTGATTCCTGTCATAGGCCTCATTGTCTTTAATAATAATAAAAAAAATAAAAAAAACTTGTCCATCATCCTCCAGATTTTACAATTGCCTCATTTGGAGTGAGTCATTCAGTCGTAGGTCCATAGGACAATGGTACAGTATGATTATGGTGGAGTTGGAGGATCACACAAACAACTCATTGGTTGAAGTACAGAAAAACGTCACTTCCTCCCCAGTGAGAGTCCAACTGGTGGTGGAAACATTCTATTGTACCAAACTGCACCAACCCATGTCGTACTGTTCAGAGGAAATGAGTCATATGTGTATCAGGTTCTGCTAGATCCACAGACAATGATGAATGTTGTCTGCCTGTGTGTTGGTGAACAGCTGCAGTTTTTGCCTTATGAAATAATCATGTCATTAGTCAGAAATGGTTTTAGATTTCACACCTTAAGACATGAGTTTGGAACAATGCTGTCTGAAAGTGATGGGGAATGAAAAATGTTATGAATTAAAGGCTTCCACAAACAGAGCTAGATAGATGTGCCACAGTGAAATTTCACAACAAGCAACCAAATCCTTCCCTTAAAGAAACCTTTGCCATCTTTTGCTGAACAATAACCAAGGTTTGACCTGAAGGTTTTCTAGTTTATTGCAGCCATCCATTCTGCTATAGGAAATAAACTTAAATATAGAATATTGCAGTAAATCATAACACACCAGAAAGAAAGTATGTTTTTATGTCCTGTGTCATCTTGAAACAGCACAGTCACATTTTCACATGGCTATTTTCGCACAGCAGTGCAACAACAGCAGGAGTTGAGGTTATTTACCTTGTTTTTCAAGAAGTATAATGGTCTGAAATTTTAAAAAACTAAGAGATTAACTTTTGTTTGACACATTTTAGCAAATTAAATTTTGGTTTTGTTCAAAAAACTGAAAAAAGAAAGAAAATAAAAGTAAAATAAAACATCAATACAGATTGAGTGATTTCTTTAGTGTTAAAAGCAGACAAAGATGGATTAAGTGAAAAAAATAAAAAATAAAACCCCAAAGGATGTCTAGTAAACTACATGCTTAATCCAGGATAGAAGCTTCACATCTCTGTGACAGTGCCCTGTGACCTACTTATTTAATCCACAAAGGGACGATGAGGACACACAGGTTCTTCTGTCTGTCCTTTAAATCTTAACATCAGCTTCTTACCTGCTCCAATTTCCAGTGGAACTCAGCTGGTCTGAAGGTGTCCACCTGAGTAAAGTCCCTCCTCAGCAGGAATACCAGCCGGCAATTATGGACATACAACGAGTAGTGATGACGATTCATCTCTGTAGGAGAAAGACAGATGAGTAGGCACCAGGGAGCAAATCTCACCACACCTACTCACAACTGTCAGGTAAAGTCAGTCTGACATCTGACTTCCTGAATCCACAGGAAACTGGGACAGTGGTGCTTTCACTGACTGAGGCCACCTGTCAGATATTCATTCCCACTTTAAGTGCAAATATTAATACGGAACTAATGCCAATTGCATTGCTGCATAAATGTATTACTAAAAATTAAATAATAATTTTCAAAAAAACATTTCTCATTTGCTGGCTAGACAAAAACTGCAAATGAAAAGAAAATAGCAGTGAAGTATCAAAAATGTAGTTGCTATTTGAAAATCATCAGAAGCGTCACGTTTTTGCCCAGGAAAATTAAAATAGATGGGTTTTATGTATCCAGAGTGTTTATAGTAAAAGTCTATGTAGTGTTAATTTTTTTTTCCAAAATAGAGCAACAAATTCTTGCTGCTGTAACTAAAATCTGGAGTCCGCTAAGGTTGAATATACGTTTCCTGGAGATGGCCCCTAACTTTAGCTCACAGTGCAGATCTTTGTCACAGGCACCTGAGCTAGATGGGCACAATCAATTTGTTGTCCATCCCTGTCTCTTCCAGGCATTTGCCAGGAAGAAACTTCAGAAAAGACAAACGACTCACCGGTTTTGTCAGAGTTACAGAGCAGCGTCTCCTTCTCAGCTCTGAGCCCGGGGCTCGGTCCGTGCTTCATCCACGTTGCGATTGTGAACTGGTCGGTCAGATTCTGGGGAACCACCCAGTCGGGGATTTTGGCTGCCTGACGCCCGTCAAACCTGAAGATCAGGTCGCTGTCCCGTCCATCGTCAGACACGAGGGAAGCTGTCCAGTTGGTGGCGGCGCTGGGGGCCGGGAGGAGGTCGGTGCTACCCGATGAGGCGCCTGGAGGTCACAGCAGTGGGAATGAAGAAAGAGAGCAACACAAGATGTGTCAATAACAATCATGGAAGATACGTAGTGTATATTGCCTTAACCTTGGGTATGATTACTTATGAGTAAGGAAGATGACAGGGCTTAATATGTAATCAATAGAGCAAGATGGATAGAGGATGCAAGTATTGATTCATGGCAGATGAAACTAACTTTAAAAAGAAGAGAGATGCGAGTCATTGTCCATAAATTTGGAGCATAGCTCACAGCTGAATTGTGCCTCTATGGAAACCAGAGAGGACACCGACTGAGCACTGTGGTTACACAATGAGAGGAGACGCAGCAGGCACTTGCTGAGGAGGACAAAAGTGTGGTATGAATTGTTTACAGCTGACACTTTTGGTATATGATCCCCACAAGTCCTGACAAAATACACCGATCATCACTGCACAGCATTAAGTCATTCCATTCCTTTTCCCTCTGCGTACAGCTCCATCATTCCTTTTACACAATAACCTTAGTGTCTTGAGATCTGAGAGGTCTTTCTTTCTAAGCTGTCACCTTGAAAAAAATATTTTTGCCACATTGCTCATCTTGTGCCTTGACATATTTGACATGCTCTTCAGTGATCTGTCATTTCCTTTCAAGATGTTGCCCTCAATAAATGTTCTGAAGATTTCTTTTTTTTAAATTGTCAATAATGATAGTGCGCTTGTTGCCTTTTATTTCTGCTGTTCTAATGTTGATATTTGGTTGATACCATAGTGTTTGCTGGATCCAAACAAGGAGAAGCTGACGTTTTCTGGCTCAGATACTTCAGCTTTCATATCTGTAACATTTTGCAGATGCCTGTGGAGTGATTTCAGCAGAATGAAGTCCTTGGGATTTCTGGGTTAACTTTATTTTTTGATATTTTCATCCTAATTTAGTCGATTAAAGTGGGAAGGCCTGAGCTGTCCGAATGACCAAATGTAGTGTGAAGTGCTTTGGGGTCCTCTGAACCATAAAGCACTGGCTTGTACTTGCACTATACAAGAACAAGTCATTTACCATTTACCATATGTGACACAGCACACTGAAGTTCAACGTGTCTATTGAGGGCACACGTTATATCTTTGTGTTACAATACTATATTAAGATTTAAAAAAAAGTATCCTCCTGATTTTTAGCGTGTGTACTCTGCCTCATCTCAAGTGTCTCCGTTCAACTACATATTTTAATAATTACAATTTCTACAAAAACATAATCATTCATGATTCTAACCAAAAAGGGAGTTAGAGTTATCAATTAATCTGTCAGTTTAACAAAGAAACACATTCCTGTTGAGCTATCAGTATTTAATATTCTCTTTATTTTTCCTTGGGCTCTGTCTGGTGGCAAACCCTCGTCTTCCTCAGCGTCTGTAGCTACTTCTGCATTCTTATCTCCGTGAACACTACAACAAGTCTACCGCAGTCCTTCATTCCCCCAGGGACGTCTGCATGCACTGTCCCTCAAAACAGTGCTCAACTGACTACATATCAAATTCCCTACACTGTGTAGGTCTTTGCACACTTTGTCTAAACAAAAGAAAAAGGCTACTACCTGTTACTGATACAATTTATTTAACTTCCAATAATTTTCATAAAAGAAATCTGAAGTATTTTCAAGAATAGTTTATTACAGAAGGACTTATTAGAATTTCTTCCCCACATTCTCCCAAATGTTAACTAATACACAAGACCTTAATTGTTATTTGATGTTAGGGTCTCGCACAACAAAGCACATGGCAAGTTATTTCAGAGGTGTTCAGCATTTTGGGTGACAGCCAGCCATGTGTGTTTGATGTTTTAATGCACTTACACTGGTTGGCTAGTAGATGGCAATGTTTGGAGTGGCATACGCTAAACCAATCAAGATGCTTTTGACTAGCTGCCCACTCAGCATGAAAGGGACACCAAGGGAGTTATGCACTGCAGGTAAGATATTAACTACTTGCAACATTTTTAACAGAACCTCACTTGAAAAATCCCAGACAGTCCCTTTAAAGCAAATTTTTAAATGTTTCTCCACTGATGAATGCTAATGCAGCCCAATGATACAGAAACCACAGCACTGGTTAGAGATGATATTGGACACTGTTGTCCAAATGCCACAGGCATCTGCTCATTTCTGCTAAAAGCACATTAGCACATTAATTGGTGTTTTCCTCCATCTCTAAAGGTCTGATTTTCCTCCCCTGCCTTCTTATGGCACCAGCAATGTTTCAACTCAACTAATTAAATTCCCTCAGTAAATAAAAACTGATCGACTTCTCCAACACCCAGCTGCAAATGCTGCTTTGCCCAATGTCTCTGTACATTATCTGAAATTGATTGTGCTTTAAAAAAGCAATTACAATTTATTCTATTTGCTATCAGATAACGATTATGAGGTGCCAGAAAAGAGCTCTTTTGTGGTAAACCATGCATGGACTGGGAGCCGAGGGGGGGAGGCAGGAGAACCGGGGGTGGGGATTATGCATTCAGATGAGCTGGAGTGGGGCTCGTGTGAAGGCCGTTAGTCAAAGATGATGACTCCTGCTCCCCTGCTGGCAGTGCGGTGTGGGTGGGGCAGAGGAGACGGGGAACCTGGCTGCTTTGTTTGGACTCTGGGGACTGACACGGCGACTCTGCTGCTCATCAGTCACTGAGGAGGGAGCGTGGCTGCATCTAGGGCGGCTAATGCCCTCGCTCCGTCACATCATTAGTGACACAGCTTTAAGTTGCCTTTCTGGTGCCTTCATTTAGCACAGGGGTTTACCAGGGACATTAAGTGGAAATAAAACCGCAACACAGGCTGAGAGCTTTTAGATGTTAATTTAAAAAGGGCAAAAGGAAGGCGCCTCAGGCCCTGTCTGACCCTGCTTCTCTGAGTGTTGACTTTAAGCAGAAAGCATAATCCTAATTTCATGCTCTAGTCTGCTGCTTCGCTTCTCACGACAACATCAGCAGACATACACAACAAAACCTTCTGTCAGGATGATTTGAAATCTCCAGATGATGTGCACATATATAAGGTTTTGCTAAAGGACTCATAGACGTTGAACCTTTGCATGTTTAGTCACGTTTCAACCACAAAGTAGAGCAAGATTGTGAAGTGGAAGGAAAAGTGTGGAAAGTTTTCCACATTTGCTACCACTACAAATCTGAAAAGTGTGGGGTGAATTTGAATCTAAACCACTTTAGTCGGATACACTAAAATGAAATTGTGTACAACCAACAGTTTTCAGAAGTAATCTACTTTTACAAATAGAGCCTACTTGTGTGAAATGTAGGGTGCTTCGGGTGCACCAGAGTTAGTTTTCTCAGAAAGTTCACTTCAGTTGGGGAGGTGGGCAAGCTTTTTAATTCATGTTTTGACAAATCAAGAATTGCCTGAAGACACAGCTCACTTATAAATAGTCTGTTGACATACAGAGGGGGCTGCACAGTGGTGCAGTTGGTAGCACTGTTGCCTTGCAGCAAGAAGGTCCTGGGTTCAATTCCCAGCCCAGGGTCTTTCTGCATGGAGTTTGCATGTTCTCCCTGTGCATGCGTGGGTTCTCTCCGGATACTCTGGCTTCCTCCCGCAGTCCAGAAACATGACTGTCAGATTAATCTGCCTCTCTAAATTCTCCCTAGGTGTGAGTGTGTATGTGCATGGTTGTTCGTCCTGTCTGTCTCTGTGTTGACCTGCGACAGACTGGCGACCTGTCCAGGTGACCCTGCCTCTCGCCTGAAATGTCTTGCTGGAGACAGGCACCAGCACCTCCCAACCCCGCTAGGGACAAGGGTGTACAGAAATGGATGGATGGACATACAGAAGAGAAATAAACTATCTTGTGAACTAAAAAGAGGAACTGAACCAAACAAAGAGTTATGCATATGATTCACAAACAATCGTAATGTGGAGACATTTTAATCTTATTTTAATTTCTGCACCTGTGAAAACATGTTAAAACCTCTCACTTTCTACCGTTTGTCCTGGACTGTTGCATTTGTTTCATATATAGCATTGTGCAGTAGAATGTAATACAAAATATGGAGTATAAAAGGGATTTAGTCAATATTACAGTCTTCAGAAAGTTGGGCATAGGCCCACCTGCATTCAGCTACTTTGGGTACAAACACAATCAAAATATGTTTCTAAAACTGCTACACATTTTTATATACTATATAAAAATACATTATTTATATTTCATTTAATAGTGTGCAGTACATATAATATGTTTTGTAAATTGCTTTTGGGACATTCTTAGTTCATATTAACTGATGCATCAAGGTGAACTGGCTGAAATTTTTATTGAAAACACCAGAGCACCTGCTAAAAGTGTTTGGCATTTATTTAAATGCAGAGAATCTCGTACAAAGTCGAGGTGCCTTCTCTTCACCCTGAAATATCATTATATATTTATGAATGGATTGTTTAATTCAGGGGTTTGCATGAGGCTCCAGAGACCCAATGTGCCTTGTTGGGCCCTCCACTGTGGTTGTTAAAAAAAACAAATAAGAAATGTTTGTAATTATAAAGGCAATTAGAAAGGGTGCTATTAGCAGTTCTTCTGTGTGTTTATATGCACTATCCACATATAATAGCTACATTAAAAGGATCAAGGCTTGTCATTTTTTTATTTTTTTTTGCTTCAAACACAATTTTATTTTTTTATTTGTGCTACCAATTTTCATTATTTTCCTCGTTCTGCAAAATTTGCTTTTGTTTATTTGTAAAACTTGGATCCTTTGTTTCATTCTGAAATCTGAAAATATAGTTTGATGTTCTTAGTTTTCAAAATAGAACATTTCATTTAGTACATAGTTATGAAGGTAAGTGTTAGGGTTAGCCTATAGAAATGAATTAAAAGTTGATAGAATTCAATGCAAAGTCCCTGTGAAGACAGAAAGACAGACTATGTGTTCATGTGTAGCACTCAAAGTTTAAATGTTACCAGTGTTTTGAGTGTTCTGTTCAAAAATAAGATAAGTTTAGTAACATGTACATTATGGATTTTGAAGTAAACTCCTGGCAGCCACCAACAGTTGTGTTCACTAAAAGGGAGATGCTGCTGCCAACTGGCTTGGTTAGCTGGCCTCTCTGTTGGGCATGTTGCCAAAGGAAGCAGGACAACCAGTTTAAAATGCCAAATACAAATTATTTTGGCTTTGTTTGAGGCCCTGTCCACTCAGAATTTTTTTTTTATTTTTATTTTTTTCAAAAAGAGGAATGTTTTTTGCCCTGCATCCACACTGAAACAGTGTTTTATGGGATCCAAAAAGGCTGACCAGGTGCTTTGTGAGCTTTGTCAGAAGGAAATTATGGAACACAAACAGCCAGGCAAAAGAAGAAACCAACCACAAAGTTTCTGTAGAGATTTTTCTGAGTAGGTCTCTCGGTCGCAGCCCTTCCCGATGTGGCTGGTCTGCAGCTCCACGGTGACCCTCAACGAAGACAGCGGCTCACCACAGGTCTCAAGGTGCATATTGGGAAACAGCTGCTTACTGCCAGTTCCTGGCTCATAGTCCACTCGTTTATTCCAGCCTGAGAGAAGGAAGAGATGGAAGGACAGAGCTGTAAATAAAAGGGACAGTCTGCTCTTAAATGGTAAATTATCAATAATCACAATGATATGCTGTGCTTTTGCTATGGCACATTTTATGACCCCTTCTCTTGATTTTAGAAGCCCGTCAAAAAAACCCAAAACAAAACATGATTTTCAATTTTTCCTGTTCGTGGTTGTTGTGTTATGGCAAGTCAGTATCTTCCTAGGACAAGATAGCTGGCTTATGAAATTGTGCCTCTATTTTTGGAGTGCAGTGCCCGTCTCAGCAGCAACAGTCATTATGCTGTCACTGTCCTGTCAGATGTGAAGATATCATTCTGGTTTGGAAATGATTTTTCATGTTTGATGTCCAATCTTTTCCTCCAGTCTTTGTAGTGTGCATTTGTGTTCAGTTTGCAGCTTGTACTGAAATTAAAACCAGTTCTGTCAGAAGGAAACTGCAGAATTTTAGCCACATCATTGAGCTAACTAACAAATATTGGGAAATTGCATGCAAACCTTTGAATTTGGGGAAAGTGAAAAAAAAAAAAAAATCTAAATAATTTAGTATTTTTGGTCATTCTAACTGACCTAAAACAGAAAGAATTGTTTTGCAAGAGAAAATAAGCATTGACACATCCTTTTTCACCTGCATGAGTTATATAATCATTGATGAAAGTTTTCCTTCACAATTCTTTCATTTGCAAATCAGAATAAAAAAAATAAAATAAAAAAAAACTTTCAACTATTTAAAACCATCAGTGTTGCTTGTGGAAGTGAATGGCTGCCAATTCACCAATCAGTATGAACAGAACATGTAAGGAGCTAAAGGCAAACACATGGAGTCTAGATAAAAGCAGCAGGAGGGGATGAAACCAATTCTGTTGTTCAGCAGCCTGTTAAATCTGCCATGTTCGCTTCCTCACACAATCACCATGTCATGCTCAAACACATAGGAACACACCGCATCTGTTTTGTTGCTGATTTACCTCCTCGAGTCTGCAACCACTGTGGGCTGCAGCAGCACTGTTACGACGGGATTGTCTGTGATTGTGATAAAAATGTGCACACACCGTGGGGCATGCTTAACAAGAACAAAAAAACTAAAAAAATAAGTGAGAAAGGGACCAAAGGCATAAACAGGCTTTGTTGATTTATTATGGTTCATACCTTTCTCTCCCACATATGTTTTTCTCGCCACAGTGGCACTGTGTTGTTCTTGGATTTATGGCCCAGCTTCTCACCTTTAGATCACTTCTTTATGTGTCATCTCTTTCTGTAGTCTGCTCTGGGAATTCACAGCTCAAAGGTGGTCAGGTACCGAAAGTAACAATTGGGACGTTACTAGTACGCCGTAGTGTGAAGAAGAAACATCAGGGCAACTGACCTTAGTTTAATGAGATACCAAAACGGATGCAACTAACACTTGCAATGAAACAATTTGAATTATATTTTTGATTGTTTTCCATCAAATATCTCATTATTACATTAACAATAATGCACAACAGGCTCTTCAACTGGGTTTACTCTTGTACAGTTCATGGAATTTTACAAAGGTTTTGTTTTGTGACTTTATTGTGGATTTGCTCCAACAGTGTACACATTTTTACATGCAAATCAGATTTACATATAAACCACCACTACTATTTGGTTAAATGTATCTTAACCCCACACATTTTGCAATTGTCCACAAGCTTCTAGCATAGTTATGGCTGGATATTTTTGTCTATTCCAGAAAAAAAATAAATAAATAATGGACAGACAAGATAAAAATACGACAGGAATATGCCAATGGCTCCAATGGCTTAGCCTGCATATTGGTAAGGACAGTCATCCTCTTTGTTAATAGTACCCAATAAGCAAAAATTATTTTTATGTTTTTGTTTCCCATTGACTTAAGATGAGGGGAATATGCTTAAAAAGTTCATGTTCTGAGTGGTACCAGTCATTTAAATGTTGCCCCTAAATTGTGTTTTTACACTTAGCTTAGCTCAGTACAATAACTTGAAAAGTGGTTTAAAACAGTTACAAAAACTGCCTTTACCAGTGTTGAATAGACACCTAAAGGAAATGTCTCTAAGCTAAGCTACTGTACAAAAGTCAAGCCCTAAACTAAAAGGAAAATAAAAAGATTTGATTAAAAAACATGGTTTTGCTATAGTTTTCTGCCCTATATCTCTCTTTTTTATTTTGCTGTGTCATACTGGGACTGGGACTGCATCATTAAGCAGTTTCAAGATGGAGTAAGGGCATAGCAGGTTATTTAGCAATAACTTACTCGCCAGAAAACAGAGAAATGACCTGTCTGTGACTCGGCTTTAACTCAATATGGGGCCGGCTTTATATCGTGAGAAATGGAGGAGAATGAGGCAGCACCTGGTTAAGGATTCATGGTGAGGAGTCGGTGAAGGTGGAAGGAAACATGAGCTGTAATGAGCTCAGGATGGAGGCTGCATATAGAAAGCCACGAAAGGCTTGGGGTGTACTTGAACATGAATCATTTAAGGTCTCTGGGTTAGAGAGCAGTGGACAAACAAGAGGTAAGGTCTGCAAAGACAGATAAAGATTATTCTATACCTGTTTGAGTGCCATTGTCATTACAGAGTTGGCTTATTATTGACAGCCAATTTAACTGTCTTGAATTATTATTATGAGAACCTGAGATAAATACAAAGTTTCTCAAATAGTTTCTTGATACAAGATTCTAATACCTTCATCACTCTAATGTACATAATTAATTTATGGAAATATACTTCATATGCACTTCATTACGGCTTTTCCAATAATCTGATACTGCACTAGACATTTTTTGATCTCCAGCTAAATCAGGCAGCCACAAATGTTTTTTAGTCCCACATCACAGAGCTGCCACACAAAACATGAGAAGAAAATATAAAAGAAACTCTTTAGTTGATTATAAATGAACAAAGCCACAAGCCAATCATATGCAAATTTGTAGATTATTCCTAGGAAATACTGCTTTAGCTGGAATTAAAAACAATCATTCATAAGACCATTTTTTTTTTTTTTTTAGAATTTTTAGTGACTTTTCTCAAAGTCAAAAGTTTACATATATTTAATTTAGCAAAAAGGAATCATTTTGGTAATTCTGACTAAGCTAAAACAAGAAAAGCTTCATTTGATTCAACTTCAGGTAGTGAGAAAAAAATTATTTGCGTCTTTTTTTAATTCATGTATATAAATATATGGTATAAACTGTATGTAAAAGCCTGAGCTACAAGTGAGCAACTAGCAGGCTGTGTGGGAACTGACAGAGAACTATTGAGCAAGCGTTTGTGTAATGTAAATGCACACAGATCAAGTTATTGGTTGTTCACATAGATATATACGCAGAGATCACTCTCACTGCATGCACAGATTGGCTGCTGCTTGCTCAACTTGGAGACACAAAAATCGCGCCATATATTCCTACTCGTAAACCGTCTCATGACAAATATTCACCTTCACATCTTCCCAGAGTTATGCTTATATAAACAGGAGACGGGTCCAAAACAAAGCAGAAGGGCCAAGTTGTAGATTGCACTGATTTCCTGTGAGTTAGAAGTCAAATGATGAATTGTGTGCACAGGGTGTGATGTGAACTGCTATCCGATGCGTTGAAGACGTTAACTCAACATTAAGAGAACAAAGGACCAACGGTCACGGTAGCATGGACAGCAGTACATCAGCAGATGTTCTCCCACACTAAAGGGCACATCGCTTTCTGAGAGACCAGAGTCAGTGAGTTAGAAAGCAAAACAATGTGAGGCTGAAATGTAAGCTGTTAGAGGAAGGAGAAGGAAGAGGCATTTTCTGCACAAAGAAAAAAGCTATTTATTATTTCACGCAAAAACAACCTTGTATCAGTGACTAATATTTAGCTCTGACATTTATCTTTAATAAAGGAGCCACTGCTGTAATAAAAATAAAGGTTTTTTGCCAAGAACTCAGTGGGGAAAAATAAACTAATTTACCTTCAACATATTTGTTTTTTAAACACTACTATGTTTACCCTTCACTAATGTGGAGGGTAAAACCAAGCCAAATAAAATGAAAAAAAAAAAAAAAAAAAAACATTGGTTATAATTAAAATGCAGAAATCTGTTGTAATTTGTCATTATGCACTTGTAGAATTTTCTTACTTAGGAATATAAAGCATTTCCACCCTCAGCGGTTTAATTATCTACTCACAATTTTTATATCAGTCATTGCAAGATAACATGCTTGTAGTAATTGTAACCTGCAATTAGTCAATTAGTAAAGACTTTTATTGTTGCGGGCCCACTTCCTGTGTTGCCCCAAATTCTTCAACTTATTTAAAGCCCCGCCTCCAGCGCAGTTTGAACTACATCACCTGTTCCACTGTGATTGTGGCTGGCTGTTTGGCATCTTGCTGACAATTCATCCTGGAAATTCACCCAAAATCTCTGAATCCACAGATTTGATATTTTGGTGAGTTTGGTTGTGTGATAGCACTATTTTTTTTTAGCCTGAAATTTCTGCTCGATTGCTCATTGGAGCATTGTTTTATTAGAACTGTTGGTGTTGTTACCTGGGCCGTCACCAAGACTGTCACAGCTGATTGTGGGTTAGTACGCCCCACTCTCTTCACAAAGGTAACCTAATCGCTGGTATTGTGCATGTTCTGGCACTGTTGTAATGAAATGTATTAAAATAGGATGTAGCTACATTTAAACTGATATTGCGCAGTATATTTTCTTTTTCTCATTTTGCTTGAGTATTTGAGTTAATTTATTTTATTTTCCTTGGTATTCTGAAAGTTAACTTTGATTTCAACTTTTCAACTTTAACCTTAAATTGATTAGTTTGAAATATGATTGATATTCTTTTTGTTTAAATTATGGTTAATTTAATCTAACTGAAATGTTTAGTTTAATTATTAGATATTTAATAATTGCATTTGTTTGCATATCATTGTTTAAAACACTTAATGGTTGTTGTTTTTTTTTTGCCTTTTAGGTCGGGTTTTTTTTATTTTATGATGGATCAGATCCTCAGATCCTCTTTGAAACCGATGGCGAGGTAGGAAAAGGACAAGAACTCTGATCTTTGAATTTATTTATTTTGAATTAACTTGTCTCTCACTGTGTATTTGTAATTGTTTGTTGTTGTTCGTTTCCCCCAAATCACTAATATATATACATCAAAACTAAAACATTGCTTTGTGTCTTCATTCACACCTCAGGCTCCTTAAAGAACCATCTTCTGATGCTGCTTTTGTAGCCGCAGTTAGTTGCCTAGCCCATAACTGTTACATAATGGTTTGCAAAGAAAAGGGTAAAAAGTAAGTAATTACTCTACTTTGTTCAATAGTAGTAAAATGAAGTTTTCTGTGTTGCCAAGGAATAATAGTGGGAGCCAGAACCTGAATCCTAGAACAAGACAGGAGCTCTGACTTTGAGCCGTTATGGATTTCTTTACAATGTGCTCTGAACGGAAAAACAGACACAAAGTCAAGTAACAGATCTTGAAGTGTCGATGTTGACCTGTTGTCCTTGGATCAACCTTCCACACAACTCGGGTTCTTTGGTTCAAGTTTACTCTGCATCACCAAAATCAGAACCAAACATGGAGAAGCAGCATTCAGTTTCAATGCTCCAAATATCTAAAACCAATTTTCAGAAAACTGCAGAACAGCCGAAACACTGAGTTTCAAAACTATTCCTTGCTGTGAAATGTAACCCTGTGCTCTACGGTTAATCACATAAATTTGAAAGGCTTTGCAGTCGACACCCACTCATCTAGTCCCAGATATTCTTCAATTACATAAGAAGGGCATCAATGAAAAATAAGCTCCCTGGAACAGGTGGGATTCATTATCAATACAAACCTACTCAATGGCTTCTGACCCTTTGATGCACAAGGAAAATTGTAATGAAAGTTTAATAATGACTCAGTCAGGAACCAGAAACTTGTATTGTAAATTGAAGGACAGTTACCACACAAATATCCGCAGATGAAAGGATGTGTGGTTATAAAAAGACAAATGAAAGAAAATGCACTCAAAGTAAAAATAAGTTACGAGTTCAAATATCTCAAAAATCCATTCATAAAAATTTTCCATGACATCCAAAAGTCTTCCAACAGACATCCTGCAGCATCAAATAGAAAACCAAACAGCAACCAAAAATCCTAGCTGACAAGCACTGAGTGAACATTAATGTTTTAATCTTTTGTATGAGTAGATATGAATGATTAACATGAAAAGGGGTTGCAGAGAATTTTAAAAAAATGAGGGCAGAGTGTCTGAGCAGAAGATGATGTGTGTTTCCATCCCGATCCACTGCATGCCTTATAAGGAGTTCCTTTCCATCTCTTCTGGCTGTATGTCACTTCCACACATCTCCTTGGAGTTGTGGGAAGCTCCTCCATCAACGACTCCACCGCATGCTCAACCTTGACAGTGTCAGGCGAATCCCTTTCTCTGGCGTCTGCTTGACCTGAAATAGCTGCATCAAATGGTCTGAAGGACACCTCTCGGTCCCAGGCTGGACTGTCTTTTCATTTCGGACTGAGGGTTGACCTCACTTCTGTGTGTGTTTGTGTGTCAGAGTTAAAAGCATTTCAACAGATGTTTTGAATAAAATGGCCAGTGAATGTAGTCTCAGAGGAGGAAAATGGGCTCAACTAAATGCAATCTCATTCTCTGGTGAGTTCTTGCTTACACCAACTATTATTTCACAAAGCAAAAACGTATCTGACGTTAAATTGATATTAAGGATATTGCACCTCATATCTAGCTTGTCACTTTGGGGGTACTGTGCTGTCAGCTGTGTAAACCTTCCTTCCAGTGAAAGGCATATTAAACATTTAAAATGCTCTCACATTAAAATGTTGATCTATATTCTTTTTTAAAGATGTTTCATCAGTTGCTTGTAGACATTAATTTCTGTTAAACTCTTTCAATGAATTTAGCTCATAGATTTGACACTGTAATTTACATTAAAATGTATTAAAATTGAAACAGGTAAAATGAACAAGACATATAACATTCTGCCTTTAGTCATTATAAAAAGAGATTTGTTTTGATTGCTTATCTATAGAACTCTTATTCTTTTCATCCAGATCAACTGCTGACTTGTTTTTATGTGGTCTCTGAATTATTTAATCCTAGCTAAGTCTCTGAAGGAAGATGCTGATATCAGGAGAAACAGGTGCGTTATGCGTGAAAAACAAACAAAATGCTACAAACAGCAGAAGTACAAATACTACAGAGACATGCATCTAAAAGTAATGTAGGAAGTACTTTGAAAATGCAAATTTGAAGCATAGATGGCATACCACAGAGCTCTGAGCTGCAGCTCAGCTCCCTTTAAAACTGTGTGGGTTTATTATGAAGCTATTAGGTCTCTACTGAGATGTGTGCATAAACACAGCACAGAACTCACATGGTGGGCCCAAGAGCTCTGCTCTTTGTGAATCTAAGACGAAGATGAGAGAGAAGAAGCAGCAGGGAAAAATGAAACAACCATGTGGAGTCATTTTATTATTGCAGGAGAACAAAGTCCTCACTGGAGTTGTAATGGTACAAAAAATGTACTTTCTTGTGTTTCTTCCAGTTTTCTCATTCCAGTTTTTGTTGAATCTTACATATGGCAAGACAGAAAGACATATCTAAACTAAGTTAGTTTTGAAGACTCGGTTGTTTTGAATGGAGGACTGAAACTAAAATGGTTAAAAACAAAAGCACAAATATGTAAATGGCCCAACAAATAAATCAGTGCACTTAATAACTTTTCCTAAAATGTTATAATTTAATAGACTTTTATAATTATTTTTTTCAGGTTAGTTTTAGGAACTTAGAAGCTCATATTAAAAATTTTAATGTAGTGTAATTACGAGTCCAGCTAATTCAACATATCAACTTATATCAAATGGTAATAGGACTTGTGGTTGAGAAAGCTTCAGCTTTAAAGCAAGAATTTTAGTTTGCATCCCGATTAGCTAGTGTAGCATTAGCGCTTCTGCTAACGTTAAATGTTCTTGGTAGCTGAGCCTCAGTGTTCCAAGGCAGATGATGGATATTAACAGCACAACTCGGTTGTGGTTATTAAAGAAAAGGCTTACGTTATCAGTTAGATTTGATTTAATTTCTACGCATATCACTAAAAATGTTCGTTAAATTACAGTATCATACAGTACAAATTTTAAACATCTTCCTTTTTCAAAATAATAATAATAAAAAAAGCCTTTGTTTGCTTCAAAGTGAAGCTGCACAGATTGTAAATCTTGTGGAGCGCCCTGTACAGAGTGCTCTCACTTATTTGTCTATTTAAATTAAGGAAAGTGACAGATGTTCACATGAGAAAATACACAGGTGGATTTATGGTGGCTGTGTTCCACATTGGGGAGCACCTGCTGCTGTTCATGCTGGTTGGTTCCTGTGGTAAACTGGAACACCACAGGGAACAGAACTCTCATTAATTTTATTAATTCAACTCGGGATGTTCCTGCTGTGGCGTGTTAAAAGTTCTGCCCTGAAAAACGTCTGTAAGCTCGCAAACGAGTGCCTTAAATTGGGAAATATGACTAATGCTATTGAGCCAACATTATTTTTTTTAACTAATAAATTATCTCATAAATACAACATAGTAAGACTTATTTTTCTGGAAATTTGAGCGGTTTATTTATTTCTAAAAGCACCTTAAATATGTACTAAATCATGCTTGCTAGTCTCCATGACATACTGTAGAAGTAAAGTATTATCACACCATAAATCAAAAGGTAAAAACCAGCCACAGGTGTCCTTGCATTTCAAATGACAGAGTTCCAAATGCATGCTGTGTTATGTGAATGCCTGTCCAAAACGCAAAAGCAGAGACTAAAACTTGTCTGCAAATTAGATTTAAGTTTCAAAAACAAAGAGGTGTCGTGTTTTTTGACAAAAAATAATATACTTACAGATATAACTAAATGTAGGAATACCACCAGTGGATCAGAGTTTGTTCGCTGTTTGAGCTACTTATCTCTACAGTTATATCTAAAGACTAATTTTTAGTTAGCCACTCCCTCGGTCATTGCTACATCTGTACCATATATATTCAAGTTTGAGCATGGGTGGAGTTTCAAATAAATCTGTAATTATGGTAAACTTATTTATATATATATACACACACACACAAAACAAATAACTAAAGCAAAACAAACAAAATAAAAACCTCATCAACTATCCTGATTCCCATTAAAATGCTCGGCTTCTGAATCAAAGCAAATCAGTTTTTTACTTGACTGTATAACAACAAAATTACATAAATAATCCAATTGAGTAATGCAAAACCCCCTAAAAACATCTAAAAACCGAAGATGGATAAAACAAATTAACTCCAATGGCATAAAGTGCTTAATCTTAACAGCAGTTCAGGATTCGAACAGCTTGAGGCTGAAAGTGTATTAGCGCAGTGGATAAGGCCTGCTCAGATTTGACCTTTCATGTATTTTAAATGTTTTCCTTTCGGTCATTTTCAAAATGTCCTCCATTAGATTCCAGATCTATTCAAAACAGTTATAAACGTGGCCATGGAGTTATGCAATCTTCAGCGTTCGAGAGCATAAAACTTTGGGTATGATAGGATTAAAGAAGGAAGAAATCATGCCTCCAGTTATTAATTTTGATTTATTTTAACTGAGTAATTTGATATTATATGAGACTAATCCACATTGATCCAGTTTAACATAGCATAATCTCCCCAATGACAAGTGGTTTGTTTGATGGAAACAGCTCAAAAGGTTTCTGAAGGTGGAAACAGTCTTCCATGTTCTCACCTCTGTTCTTCACTAACCCACTCAGCTCCTTTCACTATACATCTGCAGGGCCCTCTTGTCTGTCATATTGTAACTGTGGTACCGTGCTAAAACAGAAGTCACTCTCAACGTCATCCCTGTAGCATGACGGGAGTATACTGGTAGGTAAGGTGGTTTGTTTCAATTTCTTCAGAACATGCCGTCTCTGAATGGCACATTTAATGATCTCTGTGTTGTTCCTGAACTAATTTATTATCCACTCTCTCTGTGGCATGATTGTTGATGCTAAAGGACGTGTGTTCAGGTTGTGACCTCCATGACACTGCTATATTGAGTAATGACATATCTATTACAAAATTGGTAACAGGAAGGGGTACATTTCTTTTTATTTCTTATTTTGCAAATCGTTTTGGAAAACAAGAGACCGGTCGGCAGATGTGACTAGAATAGTGGTATGTTGGTTATCTCATGGAATATTTTCTTGTGTGCACACAATTCAAACGCCACGATAGTTTCAAAGCCCATCTGCTCCTGTAGGCACAAACTCTGAACTGAGGTGAGCTGCCATCATCCTCCTTAAACTTAAGGACATTAAGCAGAGACAAAGATACATGGTGAGGAAGGGAAGATGGATAGAAGTGCTTAAGAAAATGATGCATCATCACACTTTCACACAGCTCCTCATCTCTGGACGCTTTGGACGAGTGTGTGAGTCAGTGTATCATCAGTTAGTTTTTGTAGACCTTTAAATGTGTATGTAGATGTGTGGAGGTCTGGCATGATGGTTGTGTGAGTATTGCAAGTGTATCTGTGTGTGGAGTCCATGTAAAAATGCTGACACCACATTTAAGTTCGGGGGTGAGGGGGTGTCATCATTACTCATCCCTGCCATCGGTGGAGAGAGCCAATTTCGACTCTTCTCCTCTTTTTCCTCCTTTCCTCTGCACCTCATCCTCCTTCATCTCCCTCCACTTCAGAGAGTGCCATCTCTCCGATTTCTCCTGCTCCAAATTGCCCCTAAAACATTCATTCTAATGCTTTCATGCTCTCTGAGAGCCTTACAGCCCACTTTGTTTCCCTTCTTGAGTTCATTTAACCAGCTCTTCCTTGCTGAGCTGGAGGACTTGAAAAAGATTTTTTAAAAAGTAAGGCTTCTATAAGGGGGTGCTAGAAGACAAACATTTTAAGCAAGATAATAGAGTACATGCATTTTCTTTTGTGAAGGTACAATAACAGAAGATTTTATGTAGCCACCTCATACAGTGCATGAATAAAATGATTATAAGGATGGCATAAAGTGGAGCTTGTGTACAATAACAAGTTTACTCATTGCTGCTGTTGAGATACGAGTAGTTTATTGCAAAAGTTCGACTGTCAAGCAACTTAACCAACATGTATTCCTTCTTTTTATTAAACATTACATGCTGATCATGTAATGTCTGTGGCTTCGTCAATTTTACCCTTCCCCTCCCATTTTCACTTTGTCAGTCTATTTTACTTTGTAGATTAGTTTTTAATTATTAATGGAGAAACATTACAGGTTAATACAAGCCAAACATCTTGATCCTTTTTGATTTGGATTTTGGGATGTGCCATCTGCAAGATCAGAGTTTGCTTTTACTACTGACTTTCAGATCAAATGGATCGGTTCTGCATGAATACATGAGGTGACAAAAACATTTTTATTACAGTGTTCTTATTTTGTGAAGATAATTTGGAAAAATGTTACAAAATAGCACTGCCCATCATTTCATAGAATTGCCTTCTGATTCATGACCGAAGAATATCGTTGCTTTTTTTTGAGGAACAGATAAAAATGTGTAGACTGAGAAACTTTTCAATAAAAACAAGCTAATGCTCAACTATCTACTTTCCCATATTTTTACCTCTTCAGTGTAGTTAATTTCAAGTCCTTCAGCTTAAGAACTAAAGTTCAAAAGATGCCTAAAAACTATATGTAAAGTCAATTTTTATACGAGTGCTGACAAACTTAAAAACAGAACAATTTACAAGTATTGGAAAACCAGAAATGTTATGTGTAAAAAATCATAATAAACAGAGTTTAGACATAAAATCAGTGCATTTAACTTAACGGGGTGTCAGTTTTTACAGCGTTCTTTGCCCACACCACTATAATAGTACACTAAACAGACTATTCCATGTGTTCTACACACTCTGTCTCCTCCGAGGGGTCCCGAGGGAACCCAAAGCTTTTTGGGATATATGCTGTGATCTTTGCAGCATATCTGCCTCAGGGTCTGATCTCTCCAGAATGAGGCATTCCAGCCTATGCCTTTTTAGCTGCTATCCAAGCCTAAATGTCTACAAGACGGAGTCAGAATTCAACATAGTGGTGGAGGAAAAGGTAAGAGGATCTTAGAACTTGCTACTAGATTCACTGTTTTATCTCATCTGTTAATGGCAGACACTTTTTTGTTTCCCTTGTCATCACCCTGTGCGTTTTTAGTCAATGTCCCCCTCTCTCTCTAAGTGCATTTCTAAGACTGAATGCTGAATGTTGTCTTGACACTGAATTGCCACAATGAAGAAAACAACAGTCTAAATAGGGAAGAGACAAGGACTTAGGCAATGCCTCAGAAAATGATTATTGGAAAGAATGCTGCCCAATTGCTCAAAAAAGGATGTACAAGGTTTTGACAGTTGGGCTATTTACTATTCCTCCGCTGGTGTTTCCATTTGTTTTCCATAGTAAACAAAAGGTTGGCTTTTCTTTTATATTTACAGAGTGAGATAATGCCACTGCAATTCATTATAAATTTCTTTTGGCTTTTCATACATATTTAAAAGGGGAGCCAATAATAACTATATGGTGTTTGCTTCTTGATCAAAATAAATCATCTTTATCAATACAACTTTATCACACTACCCACAAAGCAAAATCATGTCTATGATGTAGCAAGGCTGGACGTCTGATTTAAAAATGTAATTCAAAAATCTCTATTTAGTACAAATTCCTACATTGGACTTACTTAAAAATGTATGAGGCCCAGTTTTATGGTCTTCTGTTTGATGATTTTACTGATCAACAAACTGTCTACAAGAGTTGCAATCAAAAAGAATCAGGTTGACCACAAAGTTTTCTTGGTTCTTCTCAGGAACTTAACTTGAACTTTACAGTTTTCTGTAGGTCGTCATTTCATATACTTTCCAAAAGCTTTGCATTTATTTTCAGAATGTGGTCTCCTAATTGCTGGAACTAGGTTTTAGACTTAATTAATGATGACTAAACGAGTTACAACCCAAAACGTAACTTGGCCTGTAACTTGTTAGTTAAGATACCACAGGTTATCTGTGATATCTTAATTAACCACGTCTTTACAATGTGCTCCTCTCCTATTTTCAATCTAACTCAAATAAGGCCATGCTGCAATTAAAAAACACTTCCAAATGTAATCTAATTATAAACTAGCGGAATGAATAGAGGTCATCAAAGGCTTAATTTAGGAGAGTGTTCTACTCTTGCTTGTTGTGGCGTTTAGCAGTAAATATGCCAGCCTGTTACGGTGTCAACTGGGTGAGTATTTTCACAAAAAAACAATACAAATATTTTGCATAAATTATGAAGTTTGCCCTGACAACAGAGTCTAGGTTAGGGGTCTGCACAAGTGCACAGAATCAGTGTCACAAAAACAGCAGTTACATTTACCAAATGTGAAACCCTTTAAGAAAAATAAACAGGCTATTCGATTTATTAACAAGCATCTTTACAACTAAAACAAAAATGTCCTTGGGTTCTTTGCTCGGTTTGTTTGTTTTTTTCTCTGCCAATCTTGAATATGAGCTTTTACCAGTTTCCATCAGGCAAAGGATTTGTTGTACTGATGGATAAATATACAATGCTTAGATGTAACTAAAGATTCAATGTTGTAGTCCTCAAGAAACAGGACTTGTGTAGCTGATGCAGACACGAGATCACTTCAAGTTTTTTATGACATGTAACTTATGTTTGAAATATCATCTCTTCCAAAGCTGCTAAATGGAATATATCAGTTGTCCTACAAGTTAGCTACAGATTATATGCCTTTGTGCCAAAGACCCAAGAGGAATACTATGCTGCTAGAAGTAGACAGCAATTTACATCTCAGAACTTTTACTCAACACCCTCATTAGGGCCTTGAGGTCCCATGATCAAGATCTGTGATTGTCCCCATACAAAACTAAAAATGAAAGGAGACAGAGAGTTTTCTTCTGTGGCTACAAAACTTTGGAACTCCCTTCCTCCAAATCTCAGATCAGTGGACTCAGTGGCTTCCTTTAAAGGAAAGGAAAACTTCTTTTTAAATCAGTTTTGCTTAAATTTGTTCTGTGTATTTGCTATTTTGTTTGTTGAAGCACTTTGTGATTTTTTATCTTGAAATGTGCCATTTAAATAAAGCTTTACTTATTTTAAGGTCTTTTGTATACTGGTGTTCCAATGGACAGCTCTCAAAACTGCTGGTTTCAACATCAACATATGAGAGCATAATAAAACAAAACAAAAGAAATAAAAGTAGCCCGACTTCTCTACTATTGTTAATACAGAATGTAGGAGTATGTCATAAATTAATAATATGCTGGAATGAAGACTTTGCTTACAGTGACTGTGCTCAGTCTAAAAGTAAAATCAAAGATTTAGCAACATATAACATTTTGCATAACTTCCTTTCACTTTTAAAGTGCCGTCTTAATTGTTTTTGGATGGTTTCACCCCTAAAAGTTACAGCATCTTGTCACAGTTTCAGAGTTTGGTAGGATTGTCATAAGATGTTTTTGGGCAATCACCAGTCACTATCAGACGTCTTAAAAGGATGAGTTCAGACAAAGTTCGACAATCCTTCACAGCCAGAAAGTGCTGTCTATTTTCTCTCTTTTCCTGGGCCTGCTTTTGATGTTGTCAGTCACTGTCACAGTTAAACACCATACTTTAAACAAATTTTCCCATTGAATGCATACTTTTCTATATCCTACTACAAAGATCACATAACAAACCTGCAAAAATGCATTTTATAGTGGCTTAAGGCTTTTAAATTTCCTCATAAATTCTTAAACTAAAGAAACATTTTTAAATGATGATTTATTTTGTTACTGGATTATTTTTCATAAAATATGTCAGATGGAAAAATAACTGAAAGGAAAAAGGAAAAGGAAACAGAAAAGTGGGCTCAGTCCCGCAAAGGTAAGCAAGATGCAAGACAGACATCCCTGCAAAAACGGATGGAGGAAGTAACGATTGTAATAAGGGAAAACAAGCTAATACCAGAGCGGGGATGAAAAGTGCTAAAACAGCATTCAGACTGAGATTAGAGTACGAGCCAGAGAGGAGGAAATGGGAAAGGGAAGTGCCAAGCCATTTATTTTTCTTCTCTCCTCATTCATTCCTCTACTTTTTCTTCTTATCACAGATCGGGCTGCTGACTGCCAATACGCACACACACGGACACGCACACACATTTGTACTTCTACCTATATTAAGACTTCCATTAATTTTAGTAACTGCATTTATGCCTAGCCCACACATTTTCCCTAAACCAAACCAGTACTATTATTTTCCTAACCTTAACAATAATCTAGCCTGTAGGCATAAGGATGTGTCAGAAATTGTCTTAAATAGGATAATTAAACAAGCGCACACACACACCCAAGATTTGCTGGGGCATGCCAATCAGCAGCAGTTTTCAAGCATGCAGTACATCCACATCCAAGTTTCCGATGAAGAGATCACACAAACGAGATTGTGAAAATAAATATCCTAATAAGTTGGAAAAACATCGCAAAGACATAAATTGGCTTAAACAAAAACCAGAAGCAAGTCTGATAAATTGAGAGTTTTCTGGAGCTTCTGTCAGGGCAGCTGGAGCTACAATCCAGTAGCTTGCCATCATCAGAATGTGAATATGGATTGAGATTGCAATTTGAGATATAAAGGGCATTATAAATAAAATTTATTATTTTTATTATTATTATAAATTCAATCATGAGAAGTCAGTCTGGACCAACTCAAAAGATTTTGATGCAGTTCCTTCGCCTCCTTTATACTCCAATGCAATTCACACAGAAACAGCACCCTAAGTGGTAGAAGGAAATATATGTTTTTGGTGCTGTCTAAAATATAGTTTCCCATTGGTTCTTTGACCTCTAATACAGTATGCGCCGTCATTGCTTTAGGTGTTAAAGTAAAGGTGTAAATCACAACTGACAAAACACAGGAGGGCTCACTTTGTTACATTTATAGGAAACGCTAGCTGTTGTAGGAGCTGCCACACTACTTGTTTGTTCGGGTATAGCTGAGCTGTCAGATAGACAAGTCATTCAGACGGAGGGGTGCCGTGTACCACTGTGCTAACAGCACTACAAGTTCAGATTTGAAGGATGAAAGGCAAATGCCTATCTTTACATTTACAGTTTAATGTAACTTTCACCAAGCTTCTTACTAGGCATGGCTCAGATTGCAGATTAAAGGTATAACACAGTTTTTAAAAGTTGCAGCTTCAGTGCAGATACCATTCAGCTTTACATTTAAATACAGTTACGGTGGCTTTACAATGAATGTTTGTTATGATGCTCACAGACAGCGGTAATTATTGCCTGTTCAGAGAGAACCTTTGTTGTGAGTTGGCGGTCACTTGTGTATGCTAATCAAAGGATGGAAATTTGTCAACACAGTTCCTCTTTTTAAAAAGAAAAGTCAACATTAAATGTGTAAAGGAATTAATCAGAGTGTCACTGGTCATTACTTTTTTAAGGTAATACTGTTTTGAAACATTTACAAACTCTGCTGGCAAAATAAACTCCCAGGCATTTATTTATTTTTTTTACCAGAGTACTGTCAAAACATTCATTATGCTTTTATGTATCCGGCATTCATATAAGATGTACCCGAACAACCTCCAAAGCCAGGGTCTGTTCAGATAGGCAAATCATTTCAGCAGCTTGTGTCCAGGATATTGAGCTTTGAGATTTAATTGATAAGTTATGAAGATAGGTGAGGAACATTGACTCTCACCTACAATGAAATTGTAGGTGAGAGTCAATGCAACTGAGTGTTGCAACTGAGTGTTGCACTGTATGACTCAGCTCTCTACACCATGCAGACCTCCAGACGACATCCCATTCAATCGATCCATCTCCCCCTAAATCCAAGAAGTTGTGTCTCACCCCTGCCACTTAACACTACATAATATACCTTT
>NW_015114411.1:134924-137069 GCF_001443285.1 Poecilia latipinna | reverse complement strand
TATATATATGTATATATATATATATATGTATATATATGTATATATATATATATACACATGCTGACTGATGCTGTCAAAAGTTGAACAGAATCTAGTCAAAATCTGTAGCAACCTACCCTAAAACAAAAAAAGGGTGGCTGCTGAACATATTTTTATGGACCAGACTCTTGTCAGATCTTCATTACCTGCTCAACAGAATCCAATCTGAATAACCAAATCAAAGGACGTTAGCACCGCTTACAGTTTTGCTTAAGATGAAGCAAAACTGTAAATGTAAATGTAAATGTTCTGTGCTTATCAAGACAATGGAAATTCATACTGTTATTGATTGTTTTCCAAATAAATCTTAAGTATGGAGTTACACTGAGTTCTTGAACAAGTCCTCCTGTTTCTTAAGCACAAGAGGTGTAACAGTTGGTGTTTCCCTCCAAAGTAATGTCTGCTCTTCTAATCCTATAGAATAAGAAATTACTTCAAAGGTATAATTCCAAATCATTTTATATTTTTAACATATGAAGTAAAAATAAATTAATTGCCATTTAAAAAAGGATCAATCACTCAAGAGTCTTGAAATTATTTATCTTTTCTACAGTAGCTCTAAGAAAACAAATCACAGCAACAAGATTTAAAACATTGGAAGACCTTGAGGTTCGAGGGCTGAGGTGGATGAATGCAGTTCAATTTCATGGTATGAAATAGAAAATTTTTCCCTCTATAGCTTGCATAGCTGGTACAGAAGATAATTAAATAGACTGCCACTTAAAATGAAGCAAGGAACAGTTTGATTTCCTGGAGATTTTTTAACACCTGCTCATTCACAGGTATATTCACAATATCTGAATTTTGTGGTAGTTTTATGTAAATGTGAAAGTCATAATATGAATGAAATTTAAGTAAATGTAAAAAAAAAAAAAAAAAAAAAAAAAAAAAAAAACCTACCCCAAAAACATTTTGGGAAAAAGCTTTATTCTTCAAATNAATTTCAAAAATTCTAATTTTTGGGAAGTTTTTATAAAAAATGAAAATATAAAATAAAAAAAAAATTAAAAAAAAAAAAAAAAAAAAAAAAAAAAAAAAAAAAAAAAAAAGCCTTACCCAAATGCCATTTGGGTAAATGCTTTATTCTCTAAATTTACAACTAGAATTATGCATGCTACACACAATTTGATCAGTTTATTATTTACAGATTCTCCTGACCTACCTAACTTTGCTCACTATGAGCAAAGGACTGCCAAAGAAGGTCAGGATCAAAATAGCAGAAATTCCTAAATATGTTGGAGAGATCACTAGGGAAAGACATAAAATGGTCATCAGTTGCCCCTCACAAAGTCTGTTAGAATAATAATTGGAAAGATGAACAACTTGATCAATGCCATGCACTGGCATTGATCAAGTTGTTCATCTTGATCAATTGATCAAGTTGTTCATCTTTCCAATTATCCAAAAGATAGTTGGACAACAATCATAAAAAACACCCTTCATAATAATCCACAGTGTAATGGAATCAAAATTGTATTCTCTTTCTTTGCACAGATCTGCCTTAGGTTTTTTAGTGAACTTCTAAATCAGAGGTATCTAAAAGCAACAGAGACATTTTAAATAAGTCAAAGGTCAGCCTATTTATAGTCTGTCAAGCCACATGCCATGATACAGTTACAAAGTAGCTCAACCATCTCAGGAATTAAAATAAAATGAAATCACAAAATATGTCACTTTCAGCATAACAAAAATAACTGACAGAATTCTTGGATAAATAAAAATGTCAAGATTTCAGGAAACAAAACACAAAGAAAAACAATTTTCCATTTCATGCCACTTTTCACCTCAACTAATCCACTTCAGCTATCAGTGTTTTGCAATCTGTGCCTTTATCAGACACGGTGACAAATTATGTATATTTGTGGGATTATATATAGGTTAAGTAAAGGTGTTAATAAATAAGTAATATACATACTGCAAGATCAGTAACAAAGAGCAATGATTGTAATGCAATTTAGTGTTACAAATGTCCACTTTCCATGAAAAAGCTGTGTCCACACTGTTGTATGAGATCTTACTGTACATACCTTCACCTGGCACAAGTAATGATGCCAAAGATGGGAAAAGTTAAGTAGATGGTTGGAAATAAAAACAAATATAGGAATA
>NW_015114411.1:107704-131680 GCF_001443285.1 Poecilia latipinna | reverse complement strand
ATATAGGAATATAGGAAAATGCAGATTTCCAACAATCCTCATCTTACTATTTAAAAATAAAATCTAATAATTTTCCAGCATTGTGTAGCCCTTGAATCCAATATCCTGTGTAAAAATAATATTGGGTTAAAACAACATTATTGTCCAATACTGTATTTTCAGACCAATTTAGGGTGGAGGACAAAAAGCCCTCCTTCAAAGTATTACACCAAATAACACTGATAACTGTTACAATGGATGAAATGAGGATTCTCAATAGAAACTCATGCCATTATGAATTGTTTTTTTATATATATTTGTATGTGCCTGTGCCTCTTTGTGGACAACAGAGACAAGGAAGATGAAGAACCAACCAACATATGAGATTGGAAATTATAGTCGGAAGGGTTTTAAATTGTTTCCAGCAAACAGAGAGGAGAAAACAAAGGTTGTGTCCATTTGATTTTCTGTTGCTGTAGCAAAAATACAGGTTTCAATCAAATGTACCCGTGGTTAATAATAGCAAATAGAAAAGGAGAAAAAAAAAAGAGTCTTTAGAACATTTAACAATGAAAACAACCAAGAAAAAAGAAAGGAGTCAAGTGGTCGTGGAGCAAACACATGAATTACTGCTTCATAAATCATTACAGTACTTCATGGAGTGGTGCTGCCACCTCGATAAGGTCAAGATGACAAGAATCCACTCAACCTAAAGAGTGGGTTTTAAAAGCAAAATAAATAAATAAAAAATAAAAAAGATTGCCAATGAGGAGGGCAGCTGGTTTTCTAATAATAAAACTCATAATTTCTCCAGGGAGAAGAAAATTTACAGGCATGTTTACACTCATCTGAATGATTTATCATCTGTCCCTCTCAGGGGTCCAATGAATTTAATAATCAACATTAAGTCAGCATTTTGTTGATCAGAGAGAAAGAAAAAATGGCTTGTTTTGCATAGCAAATAAAATTCTAAGTCAACCTGGTCTTCATTTTTAGTAAAAAGCACTTAACATATTCACAAAAAAAAAAACTTCACTTTTGTCTTTTTTTACATTTATATTTTAAATGTAGTTATTGAGAGTTCAATTAATTCTTACAGTTTCCCCTTGAGGGGAAAAAGATTGGAGGGAATATGCACAGTTGTGTCAGATGTGTTTGCATATCTGTCATCATGTGTATCCTGTGTGTCCTGTCTGTATCTCAGATGTTTGGAGCAGCTCAAAATGACAATAAAACTTATGTTCTGATATATTTGACCACTTGGGGGATATTATACACTGTGTTTGGAGAAATGAATGGTCAAAAAAGAAACATTCCTGACACAGCAAACCACTATGTATTGCACCTGTTTTGAACTGTGCGTAATGAGTAAAAAGACGCAAGTACCCCTAGGCCACCTTTTTTTTCAATAAACAATATAAAAGAAAATGGGGAGATTTTTTTTAAATCTGCTGATAAATAAAATATTTTAATGGTAGAAATAAATTTGCCAAAAAAGGCATCTGTAAAGCTGAAACATTAAAAGAGTTACTCATGTTTAGCTTTTAAAACAAACCAATTTGAATAATCTTTGGGGAATTCCTATTGTCTGTTTGGTGATCTCTAAAAAAGGAATATGGTTAATATCTCTATTATCTGAATTTTTTACATTGGAGCTCCATTGCCTTTTTTCAGTGAGTTGGAGCCTAACAAAGGTAGGGAGTAAATCAAGGTGCCGGCTTATAGGCCCTACACAGAGAAGCAAAGGATTATCTTAGAAACTTCAAACTTTTCTCGCTGACTATTTAGCAGTTAGGTATAGCTGAAATAAGATGCAGAGATGCTGTGCTTAATTTGCATTAGTGAGGGTTTTGATGGTTAAAAGCCTTTATAGGAAAAAGATAAGTTGCTGTAAAAGGGATTGCAATTCAGCTATTGAATCTCATAATCTTGTATTCATTAAATACAATTTAATTAAATGTAATCCTGTATGCATCTTCTCAGCATAAGTTAGGGCTTTAAGACTTATAATTAAATATTCAAACGAATGAATATACATAAAAACAACAGGCTTCCAAGGCATTACAGCTGTAAGATGATTAGGATTGTCCAGAAGCTTCTTGCACATTGGCCTCAAAACTTTCACATCATCTACAGTGATGCAGGGCTTTACTGAAAGAATAAAGAATTTTGCATGTGAAATAAGTATATAATTTTAAAAAATACATCAAGTGCAAGTCCAGTATCCAAAACTGGTGCAGTTACATTTACTGAAGATAAAGGTGGACTGTAAGCTAACTTCAAGAGCTGATGGACAGTTTTGTAGATGGTGTGGAACCATTATTTTAAATTGAAAAATACTACACAAGGACTCCACAAATGAAGGGAAGAGCTCCAATAATTCAAACACTGAAATGTTGTTTTCACTGGAAAACAAGTTGAACTGGCGGAAATCTGCAGACGCTTTACTGGAGAACAAATTGGACAGAAAACGTGACACTGAGAATGTTTTTCTAAGAACTGATAGAGTAGACTCAATTTTTGATTAAAACATTTATGTAATTTCCTCATATTGTTGCATAACCTCTGGAGGTTTATGGTGGACTGGGCTATACCACTGAAAGCTAGAGAGGGATACGTGTAAATAAAAACATAATATAATCTCCAATATGCTTGTGAAAACATAGTTTTTTCTGTAATATATTCATGACCCTCACTTTAAACAGCATCATCCATGCAACTGAGTTGGAGGTTATAAGTTCTGCCTCTTCTTTGGAGCTTCATTTGTTGAAGTCAGGTACTCTTGAAAAGTTCTATATAATTAATGCCCAACTAAATAAAGTCTGTCTTACAAAGCATTGTCTGTCTGCTATCAACATGTCTTAATATGGTGAAATGAGTGAACCCTTGATTAGGGGGTGAATGCTTTAAGTTTCAAACTCTATCTATGGTTGCAGCTGACATTTTGAGTTATTGAGTTCCATGAAAATATTTGTCACATGTTTATTTACCCTAAATAGGCAGCTAATATTGGTAGATTAATATAGATCAAATGTCACCAAACTGCTCATGTTTTTTAGGATTCTTTTGGTTGTTGAGTTTTAGGAAGTAATAAACCTTTTTATTTGAAATCGCTGTTTTCCAGTTAGTAACCAACCCACTGCATAACATAAGTCACTGTACTTGTTGCCAGGGTGACATTGGCAAGAACAGATGTGTCTTTTAAATACATTTGTACATTTTCAGCTAAAAAAACTCAAAGAACAGTTATACAAAAGAGCACTACGCAAAAAAAGGGCCGATTATGCAATTAGTTGGGAAAGCGACCTGCTGCTCAGGAAGACAAAGGGAAATAATTACAGACACAGTACTGTTTTGATTGAAACAACAGTTCTGACAATACTACAAATGGGTCAATAATTGTTATAAACTAACAGGTATTCCTACTATTATATGTTTGCTGTATTTGTTGTTTATGCATGATGTGATCAGTACATACCATAATAGATCCCTGCTTGCTTTGCATAACAGGACCACTCATTACTATTATTGTCAGAAACCCTTGGCATTGTAAATCATTACTTAATTTGCAGTCAAGTTTTCCAGCAGAATAACTGTTCTTTGCGCATATATTTATTGGAAGTTTAGTAGAAAGCACACAAGTTTATTTTAGACATATGCTAAGGTTTTATTCTCATGATTTTCTTTTTAAAAAGTATTCCCTTGTCTAAAAAATACTTTGTGCATGACAACTGAAGTAATCGCACACAAACAAAAGGATCTTCACACATATTACTTATGTTAAAAGTTTTGTGGGACATTTGAACTGAACTGATTTGAATTTATTTGGTAATAGCCCAAATGAGTGTAGTATTCACACTTCATGACCACAGTCAAGAATCATCACTGACCACAAAAGCATGAGAAAGCTAAGATCTTATTTCAGTCGTGGTCCTCCAGATACATGCAATACAAACACCCAACAAGTGGAAAACAAGCAATATGGGTAAAAATGGAAATGTAGAAAAAACCAAGGGCCCTACAATTAAATTTATGTACAAATTGGTAACCATGTTAAGTTATTTTTAAAAGACTCAAAAAATTACTTTATTTGTTTTGACAATTTAATACACCACACAGCTGCGGTATACAAGACACTGCTCTTATATAAAGACTTAAATTTGTAAGGAACACAATCTGTTAAATTTTCTTGAATGGAATAATGGCGAATATGTCTTACAAATGAAAAATCATTCATCAAAGGCTATGTTAACACAGCAGGTCCTTACACTCAATTAGGATTGACTTCTGTGTGAACAGTTTGTGATCTAAAATCGACCCGCATGCGCAGAAGAAGAATGCAGACGTCACACAGCAGTGAACTATTTACATAAGTAGTAATGGGTGCTGTCATCTATGGGTCAATTTTAAAGTTATTCAGCAATGGAAGCTGATGGTGTCGTCATAACAAAAAAAGTGAGCAACATTTGAAATAGACTGCGGGTTTTCCTACTGTTAAATAATGTGATGTATTGTAAGTGTGAACACAATGGAATTTCTACAAATACTTGAATTATTTTCCTAAATTATTTATTTTCTACTTGAAAAATAAATTTGATACACGTTTTATGTTTTTTCTTTGTAACCGATAATTCCTGTATGAAATCAGAAACACTTTGATCCATTGCAAATTTATCCAAATTCAAAATGCCGTTAGTCCAGAAAAGACAGATTGAACAACTGATTAGGGAGCAAGAAAGGTTTAGGGGCATCAGTAAATGACATCAAACTCCTGCCACAATCCTGATTTAGCGCCATCTAACATAGACTCCTATGGGACAATGGAGGGCTTGATGCCAAATATAGAATATGTGACTTGGTTACCAATGCACTCTGCGCATGGTTCTGCCTGGAGATGCATATACTGCAAAGTGTTTGTATCTAATTACTTCTGCTCTGTCCTCTGACAACTGTCCTCATATGCTGTCATCCTGAGTAACGCTTGTTGTTGCGGCACCAGACTGCTGCCAGGGGGCTTTTCTAATGTGTTGGGAGCAGCATTGTTGAGTTGTGATGCTCTAAGTAAAGAGTTGGTTATTACACCATCCTATCTTGACAGGCCAACTCCTCCGGGAGGGCAAAAGACAGGGGTGGCAAAAGGGAGAATTTTGCATAAGGTAAGAAAAGTGAGAAGACAGAAACAGGAGCAGGAGTTTAAAAACATGTCAGAAATCCTCAGGGTGTAAGCTAAATTTGTGGAAAAATAATCTTGCAGGGACCTGCACATTTGGTGAACGGGCAAGGTGCAGCGAAGTACAACAAATAAGAGAGTGTAATCTCCAGTAATCAGGCACACACAAACATTGCTGCATTCTTGGATGATTAAACACTGCACAGTTTGCTCACACATGTCTGACAAAGACCAACCTTGCCAGCCAGGTTTGCAGACCGGCTTGACGTCAATGTGCACCGGGACACTTTGCAAGGCTCTCTTCTGGCCACAATCCCAAGCCGTCACCTGGATCTCATAGTGTTGCTGTCGGTCAAAACTCAGCTTCTCTGTGTTTCGGATGTTTCCTAATGGGAAGAGAAGGTCAAAGTCAAGGTCAACCAAAAGAGCTTCTTAACAGGGCACACATATAATTGACATGAACAAATCATGAGGGAAGTGTTATAAGCAAGAAAAGAGGCAGCTGTGGCTATGTCAGTCTATTGTATTCATGTCGTTAAGGGATACTTGAAACAAGAATGAGTTGTTGTATTTTGTGTGTTTGTTGAATAAGGATTTAGGACAGTTTGCCCTTTGTCAATGCACTCTCCTGTTTCATAAAGTTGAAACCACATAGAAACATTTTTTTTCCTCACAGTCTGAAAGTAATCAGACCAAACTGCTGCCTTAAACTGAGTAATCCTCATCATTGAGATGAAAATGAACCTTGACCCGGTGAGTTTGCTCTTCTGTGAAGGGCCATTTGTTTTTGTAGTTGCCGTTTAGTTTCTCCAAACTCCTTCCTACCGTAAGAATCTTATGACTTTTCTTGGTATTTTCATATGACTAAACTTCAACTATAAGGCATCAACCTATAGCTTTCCTGAAGTGTGAAAAACAATTAAAATGCTTCAAAACAAACTTGCAGTTGTCAGCTATTTTCAGTAACAATTAGTTAAAAGTTTATTTGACGTCCTTTCAGTGAGCTTTAAGAAATTCACATAAAACATTGACAGATTTAAGTCCCGTTTATATACATTAAGGCAGACTTTAAGCTTAATGTATATACTTTTTTATCTAATTCTTTCTTAATGGGACTGTTTCTGAAGCTTTATCAACAGTATTCATATTACATTAGATCATGATAAAACTATTGCGTTACTCTCCTCTATTCTGTTTTGGATACTGCAAATTAGTCAATCTAAATAAGTTTTTTGTCACTCATACCACACTTTATGCATGTGCTCCTACTTATTTACAAAGACAGTGTGTGAGTGTTTGCTTCAAGGAGTAATGGTTATTTAATCTTACATCATCATTATGTATCATTGTCAAATTAACTTTAATGGCTTAACGTAATCACTGTAACAAATGAGATCACAGTGGAGATGACAGGTACCTTCTATCTCCTTAAGGGGTCTGATTAACTGTAATGCTTCCCAAAATTGGGTACATGTTTCCATTAAATACTTGTCGCCTCCTCGTGTAAAGACATTGCTGCTTGTTGGCCCCCTGTTCACCTCTCAGTGGTTACTTTTCCGAAAGCAGTAATTACTCATACCCACCAGCATCAACATTAAATCTCTGATTTTATCAACATTCAGTAGAAGTGGGATTGCTGTTGTCCTGAAAATTTGTAAGCTCATTATATTAAGCACAGCCATGACTCAGTGACTAATTCTGCTTAATTCAACATTTGCTACAGCACACCTCTGGGAGAATGGGTGGTTGCCTCGTATTTGAAAATGGCATTTAGGAGTTATGTAGAGGTTTAACAAGATATTGGGGCATGAGATAATTTGATAATATTTCTTTTCAAAGGGAAGTCTGTCTCGCAGCTGCTGACAGCATGACCTTGTCCATAAAAAATAGCTGTTAGGCAGTGATTCCTTTGGACCCACACTGGCGTCATGTCAGGAAAGTGTGATGATGATGATGAAGTATTCTCTGTATTTTCTGAGTGGATTATGTGAAGTCTTTCTGCAACCAGAGATTGCTCCTAGGAGATTCCACTTATGCTTTGAGAAACCAGAGAAAGAAGAAATTTCAACGCTTTTTTTGGCATCACCACCATAATGGAGTTAGACAAGTACAAACACATCAACTGTGGTTAAACATGAACTGATCACAGATTCTTTTAAGGACAAATTGTGATTTAGAAAACATCTATTTGCAAAAGAATTATGATTTTAAGTTTTCTTCAAAATATTGTTAAAACCTCATCTCGTAGTGACAAAACCCAGCTGATTGTATCCTGTCATCTTGTGAGCTGGCTGTAGCTTTGGTAATATGTTTTGTTTCCCCCCCACCCCCCTCCCAACTCTTCCAGGTGTATTTATAAAACTATAGCACAACAAGCCTTGTTTTTGCAGTTTAAATGGTGTCTAAATCACTTGAATTTCTATTTCTAGATGTGCAACAAACTGCACAGCAAAAATCAATGTTGTTGAAAATTAAATTGTGAGTCTTGATATTCCTCCAGCTCAAAGTGATCCACTTCATTAAAATTCTGAACATTGTGCTACAATTAGACCTGCTGCATTCAGGCACATAAATCAATCCAAGTTTGACATAATAGCCTGGCAGTTTTGCTTAAATGTATTTTATATATACCGGCAGGTAAAACTAACAAAGTAAAGATCTTTCTACATACCTGTTTACTAAGGGAATTAGTTTAGTGTTTCGTTGCCAAGCAAGAATACATGTTGGTTCAGTTTTTTGAGTGAAACAGGGAGAATTTTTTACATCACTCTATTCAAGTGCTGATATGATAACACTGCACATGGTTTTTTTTGCATAGCACCCAATAAAGATATAATGAACATTTAAAAGAAATTCAAAAATCCAGCTTTGTCAAAAACAAATTACAGTGGTCCTCATTTTTTCTCAGAACAAAGGAAAACAAATTCACATGCACATGTTTGTATTACAGATGGAAATAATTCAAGTGGAGTTTGTAATGGCTACAATTTTGATGAGATTCTGGCACAAAGCATTCTGTGTCCATGTTGGTTTTCTGAGAAAAAAGAAACTATACTAGATATTTATTTAGAAGCGACTGCAAAATTCAAGAGTATCATTCATACAAATGTCTGTCTATTGTGATTCTCTGCACTTTAATTATCCAAGAAAAACTTTAACTGACCACAGTGCAAGAACAAAGCACTACAGTCCTAATTTGAATGCTAATAATGAAATATTCTTCCCATAAAGAGAGCTGGAATGCTATTCACTTATTTAGGAGAAAATATAGACTGAAAACAACAGCTAAGTAAAAGTAATCACACCATTCTCTTAAAGCTGCAGTAGGTAACTTGAGTTAAGATAAGGTTCTGCACTATGTACAATCCCAACGCTAACCCTGAGTACAGTGACAGCTTTACTTTTTGGAAATGTTCCATCCCTTTATAATTGTGGTCCAGTTTTATAACTGAACTATTCACATAAAAGTATTTAATCCTCATTTTTGCAATGCGCTCTGAATAGTCTTTACATTATTAATTGATTTAGTTTATACTGCATATTGCATCAAAAAAAAGCTTACATATTCAGCACAAGCATGAGTCTGACAAGTTGTAATCATCCTAGATTTCTTAGCATGTCAAAACTGATAAGTTCCTTTAAAAATGTAGATAGAAATAGAAAGTGATGAGATACTTGGCCTTTTTTTTCTCCAGTAACTTCTGTCTCCAGTCGTAGTGTTGTTTTCTTTTTAAGTCTTTAAGACTTATAAGTTGATAGCATAATAAATGTGTTTTACTACTTCATTTTTTTGTGGCATGTACTGAGGCATCCTGCAATGCTGAATATATTTATTCTCATTTCTACTCACCATTTCGATCTATAGCAAAAGGCGTGTTAGTGGTGGTGATCTGGTAGTTGCAGATCTGGCTGTACTGTGGCGAACAGTCCTGATCTGTGGCCTCGACTTGCAGGATGCTGTCATAAATCTTTCCTTCTGTCACAGCAGCTCTGTACTGTGGCTCTCGAAACACGGGAGCAAACTCATTCACATCATTGACCTGGATGTGTACCACTGCCCTGCAGACAACACACAGACACAGGGGAGGGGAAAGTTCAAACTAAAGTATCATCTGCATAGAGTGCTATACAGGTTAAAACAGTTTTTATTCCAACTTATGGAAATAAAAGTATTCTGCTTGTATTAAAGTAAGATGTAATGCATGCAATTTTTTCTTTATGTCACCGTTGACAAGCTATTAGTCTTAATAATTTGAATAGATTTAGCTACTGCTTGTCATGCTTTGCTGGAAAACCAGAGATGTTACAGAAAGCAAATCCAATAGATTATGAAAGTGTCCAAAAGACTGATACTTCACTGCTAACTGTCAAATGGTTTAACTAAAAATATTTGACTGCTTCAAACTGTGTGAAGTCAAAATGTTGCTGATCACAACAGTAAGATGGTAAGTGTGAAATATTTAAGATAAAAGGGTACTGAAAGCTGTGAGCATCACTATGAGTTTGGTTTCAATGTAAAATTCTGACCAAAGATAAAACAGATATTCAAGATTTTGCTGTTCAATTTTTGACCTTTCATTTTGTAATACTAAGGAAATATTGCATGGTTCTCAAGATGTTTTTTCAAAATTCATTGTTGCCTGTAAATAAATGAATTCAGCTGTATTTCAGCATCAAATAACGCCAAGCTCAACCCATGATGCCATTTTCTTTCTTAGTAACTGTCAGTCAAGCAAATAGTGTTTAATAAAGGTTTGCTGTTTGTTTTTTCCCCCTGCAACAGCAGATAAAAAAGACAAGAGAGTAAATATAAGCAGAACAGAAGATTTTTTAATGTAACTGATAAAAGGTCATGAGTTAGTTTCAAGTTTTCCAGTTCATTTAATCTCATCCCTGCTCAGTCATGCCTTGAAAAGCTTAGCCATAGCTTTTACAAATTCTATAAAACAATATCTAAACCAACAAAGAGGATTAACAGAACAAAAAATGTGCTGCAAATTAATAGCAGGTTAATTTGTATTAAATATTAATTTCCTTAATTAAATCAGACAAAAAAATGTATTCCTTTTAAAAAATGAACTTGCAGAATTAGCCCTTTGTTTAAATAATATACAGGCAGAGATGACTGATAATTAACTACTCACAAGCAAAAGTAGTGTGTTGCTTAAAGACAAAGGGATACAGATTACCATGTACCTTAGAGGATTAGCAGCTGAGCACTACAAAATCATTTGACTACAAAGATCCATATAAAACAATCCAGCTACAACTGTAGCAGACTGGAACACCGGGAGGATGGAGACATTTTCATTCTGTCTTATCTTTGTCCAGCATACACAAACAAAGACCAGTTTTTAAGCCTCAATACACCCACAATTTAATATAAATCCATCCAACAAATGGTAAACCAGTACTAAAAAAAATAAATATGTCAGAAAAAGGTAGCCTTGCTGGAAACAAAAAGAATTTAGTCACATATTTAAAGCTGGATTCATTCTAATACGTTCAGTTGGTTAATTTTTACTTATTACACATGCAGACACAGCTTTGATCAGGGCATTGATGCTATCTCAGCTGAAACTCATCACTGTCACTAACAGTTATGTTGTTCTACATTCGTGCTTTAGTTGTTTCTTTGCTCTTGTGGCTAGAAGACAGACATTAATAAATTACTTTTAAAAGCTGTTTAGCATTTTAATAACCAACTAAATTAAGTAATTAGGACAGAACAAATAGAAATTTCAGCTGGCAAATTACTTAGTAATAATTAAAGTACTTTCATGCAAATTCATTGCCGTTGCATTGGCTTTCAATATCAAGATAGCTACATATTTCCCAAAGTTTTCTCAACTCAATTTTCTCAACTAAAAATGTACATGTTGGGTAAAACGTTTCATGACATTTAGTCATAAAACTAAATGTCATTTAGTTTTAATTATTCCAAAAGTGAGCTATCGGTACCTATGATACCTATAAAATTGCACGAGCTTGCATCTATGTGGATTTTCAATGAATTTATGTTTTCGCATCCACCTGAATAATTTGTAGTTGCGCCCCTGTCACGACCTTCTAATCGCCTCCTCGTGGGACTTTCCCAGCGCGGGCTGGCATCCTGCCAAATTTACCCTTGCCTAATAAAACTGGCTATTATTGACAAAATGTCGCACAGAAACCGTAACACAATGCTACATACTGGTCAAATAAGAGGTAAACATCTTACAGAGTAGCTTTGGCGTGTTTTTATCGTGTACTGACCTGAAAGACAATAAAATAGAAGTCAGCTAAGACGACCAAAGCGCTGCCTTTAGCATCCAGATTGCGTTTGAGGCAAACCGGAACTCCGCCCCAAAACTCACCCGGAAGCAACGCCCCGCAAACAAAAGTTCCGCTTCGCCACTACTGCTCCCATCCCAAACCCCAGGAAAGCACGATAAATGCAGGCAGATTAACATGCCGAAATGCAAACAAAATATAATTTGTTAATTAAAATAAAAATATAATGAAAAAAATAGATTAAATTATACATAAAAATATTTCAAAATTATAAAACAACCAAAATAATGTGGTTGCATTTTTAGGTGCACCACATAAACATGAAAAATTACAGTAAGTCAGCTCCATTATGGACCAGAACAGCAATCAAAACTAACCTGTTTCAGGGCTTGATAAAACAAAAATGTACTTGTTTATAATTTTACTTCAAGTAGAAATAAATTATTTTACTACACCCTCTTCAAGTTCTGGACCCTAGTACAGAATACACAAATGCATACGTGGGTGACAGTGATGAATCGCTGAGCTTTAAGAAAGGTGGAATGTTAATGGTGATGCTAACAGCAGCAGAAGATGGTAATAAGATGCTCTGACAGATGATAGCAGTACCAGTGTGCACAGTAAATCCCTCAGCCAGCCTTGTTTTGTCATATTAATGCAGTTCTCACATAAACATTTCCCCCCCCGAGCTTTGCCTCTCTCCCCAAATAGTGAGTGAGCAAGCATATGCTCCGCTCCTGTGGGACTCACATTTGTGAGCGTCATTATGCATTCATGCACACGAATGAATAGAATATAACTAAATGCAGTAATTGTGAAGATGTCTCTGCGTCCATGTGAGCGTGCGTTCTCTGCTGATGGCGCACATCTGGCTGGAACAGACACCTCGTACTCTGGGGTGACTAGATATTTTTGTGTACTGTGAGTGTAGGAGTTTGTGTTTGTGAGTGTGCGTGTCTGTGGCTTCATAGTCCTAAAAGCTTGCCAAGCTGGGCCCAGGGCCGCTGTCGCTCCCCATGACAGGTGTCAGTGTGCTGGTAGGGGTTCACAACAAGTCAGAGAGACGCACAAAACAGCGAGGGCCTGTGTGACCCCAAGGGTGAGAGAATGATTATGACGACAACCAAACTGGATAGAAAGTATCGTCAGGGAGATGATTAATCAAACAGTGTCAAGCTACGTCACATAGTTATTGAGAA
Organism: Poecilia latipinna; assembly: GCF_001443285.1. Taxonomy (NCBI): domain Eukaryota; kingdom Metazoa; phylum Chordata; class Actinopteri; order Cyprinodontiformes; family Poeciliidae; genus Poecilia; species Poecilia latipinna. Next base: position 119,059 of record NW_015114411.1, on the reverse strand, counting down.
AGCAACATCAAAAGCCTACTTTTTTTTTAGTATCATTTATTAACAGGATGGTCTCAGTAAAACTTTATTTGTTGGAAATGACCTGTACTCTGCATGTATCATGTTCTGTGTTTAGCTTATATTATTTAGCGTGATCTGCCTTTAAAATGCTCCCTCAACACACTGATTTAGAAGACATGCAATTTAACCCCCCTGGTGTTTTACTAGTTGAAAGATGACAATAAAGAATATTTATATTACCCGGGATGCATTATCAGTCAAGAACTGGAACATTAAACCCCCGTTTGGCATCAAGCTGTGTGCTACATCAATTTAAAGATAGTTATCATGTAAAATGATCTTGCAGACTGTGGATGAAAGGCACATTACATTTTTTTTCTTTGTAAATGCAGTACCTGACTTGGTTTCAAACTCAGTTTATGAGTAACTTGCAAGAAAAATGGTAGCAGTCCCAGCCAGAGACTTCAGTCTGCAATATATAATCACATACTTCAGTGTTAACATGAATTCAGTGGTTTAAGTCTGCACTAACCTTTCTGTGACCTACAGTCATGGGTAAAAGTTCTGAAACTGAAAAAAAATCGCATTTCTCACAAATGCAAATGTAATTTTTTTTGACAGTGGCAATTTGCAGTTAGTGGAGGCTGCTATGAGAACAGATTGAAATAACTGTATAAAAAGTTAACAATATTAACTTAATCGCAAAAGTTTTGCTCTGCCTCAAAACAACCATTTCAGTGAGGTCAGGAGAAAGTGTTAGTGAGGGTACGGCAGCTCATATCACCCTGTCAGTCTGATTGAATTAGAAGAGTAGAGTGGTTGCTCTAAAAGGGAGTGGAGCCTGAAATCATCCTTCATTTGTCAACCATGGTTACCTCCAAGAAAACACATGCTGTCTTTGTTGCTTTAAATCAAAACGGCTTCATGGACGAACAGACTACTGCTAGTAGAATTTTATCCAAATCAACAATGTATCATATTGTCGAGAACTGCAAGGAGAGGTTTCCATGCTCTGATGTAAGATTAGGACATCCCCCCCAAAAAAGTACAAGTGCCAGGATTGTTTCCTGAGTAGAATTCAACTAAGGTAATGTGTTGCCACCATTGCAGAGCTTGACCAGCAATGGGAACAGAAAAGACCCAGAGGCCCATTCTCAACTATGACTAAAACATGGCCAAAAACAAAGAATGGGGTAAAAACATTATGATCTTTTGGGCTTTGGGCTTTTTGAAAATGCTAGTCCAGTAGACTTAGTTTGAACAAGGACCAAAATTGCCACTTTTGTTACATTTTCAGCTGGTGTAGTTCACTATTATTTGATGTTTTGACTGTGAGGTGGAGCTGTTTTGTTAATACTTTCTCAGACTTAGAGACAGTTGTGTCTGTGGTCATTCCTGTTTTGGTGAGGAGTTTCTGCATTGAATTCACTCCTTCATGAGAGACTAACAAGCTTTGTTTATGGTTCTGGTTGTGCTTCGATTCAACTGAAAAAACTCATTTTATAATTGAATGAAAAATGAATTATTCAAAGTGATTGACAACTACATAGGCAAACCATTAATGTAAATTCTGATTCCCAGCATTTCTGCTTCCCTGCGGTCTACGACCTTACACACGTTCAGATCCTCAGGCTTTGTTTCAATCTTCTCCTTTTTCTGCTTTTAGGGCATTCTCTCTTTGCAGACCCATCTGGTGGTCAATCTGTGACTCAAGATAACATTTAGCTTCCAATGTGGAAGCTAAAAGACAAGGAAGACCAGAGATTAGAGGCATCCAAAGTCAGTCCTTAAGAGTTGGTATCCTACATGATTAAGTTCTCTTTTTGTAGTAACTTTCTCCTCAGCATTGTCAATGTTCTTCTGCAGAGGCCTTCTAGCAAGTCATCAATTTAATTCAGCTGTGTTGAACCAGGGAGAGAACTAAAACATACAGGATTCAGACTGTTTAGGAATCACTTTGGATATCCCTAATCTACGGTCTTCCTTATTTCTTTTCTTGAAGGTTCAGCCAATCATTGCCAAGGAAAATGAATACCACTCCTGGATTGGCTGCTTTGCAAAGGCCAGCCAATATTTCATTTCGGTATTTCAGCTTCCCAATCTGCATTTTCTTTCCAACGCTGTAGATATACAAAAATATCTGCAAATATTTTAGTTACACTCCACACAAAAAAATCTGCAAACACTGAACCGCAAAAAAATGGGGTTCACTGTACTACTAAGCAGTGTAAAGTTATAAAACGCTGATTAATCTTTCGCTTCTTCAAGTCTAATTTAACCTGCTAATATGAATATAAAAGGAATAATTTATTAGAGCTGTTGAATTTTTTTGTGGCACTAGTGGCCTTTATTTACAGTAATCAGATAGTAAATGGGCAGGCAGACTTATAGGGGGAAGGCATGCAGCCAAGATCCCAATGTCAGAAATCATAACACAGATGGCTGCATCTGTACTAATAGCCTCTGTATATGAGGCATCTGCTCTATGCTTATTACAGACACCTCCCTGTTATAAAATGTGTTTGTAAGTCGCCTCAAAACACAATGGTCAACCATGTCTGTTTATAACTGACACATTTCCAAGTTGTTTTGCTTGAGACATGTCCAAATCACACAGAGACAGTAGTTAGCATGACTATGATCAGCAGTTTTAACTAAGCCCGTACCATCTTCCTCGTTTTTCAGTCAAAGCAACTTTGATTTCCACCAAAGAAAAGCAGCTTTTTAAAAGTCAATAATTAATCAGAGAACTTTGAGAGGTTCTAACAAGAGATTTGATTGGTGCATTGTACCAAATTAATCAAACAGTTTTAACCCACATGCTCCAAATATTCAAATATAGCAGAGAAATAATAAACCGTAATTTTCTTTTGTTCTTTTAATAAGCTCAGCTCGTTGATTACTGCAGAAATATATATTTTGGTTAAATATTTTTGGCTAAACATTAAGCATATCTGAGCTGATACTTAGGGGTGAAAATGACTGAGATCTTTAGAGTTCATCATTTGCATATAGCACTACAGTGGTGTGGAAAAAGTTTTTGCCCCCTTCCTAAATTACTGTTTTTTGCTTGTAACACTTGAGTGTAACAGCACAGAAAATATTAGCATTTGTGATCACTTCCAGCACGAATGTTTTGTATCATCATTCAGAAATTTTGTGGCCCAACTTTGCAGACAATCCAAGCATTTTAGGTGGAAGAAAAAAGTTTGCTGAAATTATTAAGGCCAAAATAACCCTTAATAAACAAACAAAATACACACTAAGAATTGTTTTCTTTTTACTAAGAGAACAATTCCTTCCATTTATCCCATAATCCACAAGAAATGGATCATAACCACCTGGCCAAAGGCAATGACAGTGTAAAAACACCAAACAGGTTAATCACTGGTAGCCTCATTCCCCTCACACTGTTGACATAAGGACTTTCAGAAGACATAAGATTCAGTATCTTACACTCATTTAGCAAAGGACCGCAACTAAATTCAACATGTTTCCTAATGCTCAAAACTCAAATGACTGATGTTTGTGAGGTAAAACGGATCAACCTAAAACAAGCCTATCAAACTTATTTTCCTTCTGGGCCATATCAACATTACAAATGTCCTCAAAAGACTGGTTGTGGCAGAATATATTGATAAAGTACCCACTACCAGACTGTTAAAATTTTAATAAATAGCTGTCTCTGCATTTGATGAGTACTTCTTAAAATTAAATACTATTGAACATCTTGTCAAATTAATGTGATTTGGCAGATTGCAGATAACAGCAGCTGCTGTGATTTGATTGATAAAATTATATTTAAGCACACAACTCTCATCCTTGAAGGTTCTATTTATGTGACCCTCCGGAGTTTAAAGGGCCGTATAAAATGTTATTGTGAATCGGATGTGGCCCTCTGGTCTTGAGTTTGACACATGTGACCTAAAGGATTTTCTGTTTACATATCACTTTGCAAACACTTAAAATACTTATCCAGTATATTTTGTAAAGATTTAAATATCTCACCAGGGATGTTTAATGAAGGACCTTCGAAACAGGGAAGATCTATTCAAGAGCCAGGTAAGGTATCAACCCAATCAAATTATATGCAGAGATATTAAAGCCAGGTGATGCATGTTAATGCCAGGCTGGTACTGTTCCAAGCTTATTTCATATGTATCTGTACTCATTATCTACCAACACACGCAACTACTCGAACTAAGTCCTCCCTGAAAACCTCCAACACACACCTTCACAGATAACAGAAAGACAAGGGACTCAATTAATCATTGTCAAAAATTAGCCTGGGGGTTTAATCATTGCTTCTCTTGCAGAACTGGAATGGAAATAAACCACCTCAGCTACAGCAGTGGGATCAAAAACACGACACGGAATGGGAATCCCACTGGTGTGAAGGAAAATTCCACCTTACCTTCAAAAAAAAAAGGTAAAATAATTTCAATATTTCTCTTATTTATATATCAGCACAGTTTTAAATGCTCGGTATTATGCAAAATCCACTTGAGTGTCATGTCACAATTTTATCCACTCATCAAAAACACAACCAAAGTGTTGCTTTAATTCAATCATGCATGTTTGAGAAATCAGTGAGTCTGTTCCATCGAGCCACCATCACCCACAAGTCATGTGGCATTTGCTTTGCTTATGACAATCTGATGTGATCTCAGTTTGAATGCTGCATGCTGAAATCACAGGTGTGGAATTTACAATTTTCAACTATATCTGAATGGGATGCCTTACTTTTCCATCCCCCCACGGGAGTAACTATGACTCTCTTAAGGGGTGAATAGAGCTTCACTCAGTACCGCTACGGCCGTGGAACGGTGGAGTCACTAGCACTTCCTTCTGGGGGTCCTTGGCCACATTACAAAATTGAAAGCAGGTTACTTTTAGTTTTAAGCATCCTGCATTCTAATGTGAACGGAAATTTCATCACCAGAGATCAAGTAACATTACTTCATTGTTCTGCTATTTGAGTAGCAGTAGTGGTGTTAATGCTGCATCAGTAATGTACAAAATACATGCCATCAAATTATGCAGGCTGTGCTGTTGCTCATGAGAAGGTGGCGTAGCATTATTTAACCAACACAATTTATCTTCCTACAAGGCGGAAACACATGCGTGTTTATGTATTGGGTGTTTTTGTGGTATATCAATTTGCTGTGGTCAGTGTTGATACAATGGCAGTTTATTCAACAACACTGGACAAGCTGCAAGAATAAAGAAACACAAATTGCAAAAACATGGAGACATCTGGTTGTGATCTGAAATTGGAATGGAAGCAGCCATTGCTTCCTGTTGTTGGGTAATTGAAGCAGACAGAGACATATGTTCCTGTTCTTGGCATGTTATAGTTTGAACATGTTAACTACGCTCTCCCAAATACATTCTGTTATGTCGAGATAAACAACAGAGTCCTAAACTATTTTTTTCCGATTTTATGGCTTGTCTGCAGTAACAGTCACATCAGCTTACAGGTTTTGACAGAATGAGGTTTCACTCAAATTAGCATGAAGTGTGACAAGCGTGAAGCTAAGATTCTTGGTAGAATAAAGAGTCGACACCTTGGCAAGATCACTGTCTGCGTGGAGCCCCCTGGTCTTCTCACTTCAGAAATTTATCATGACAGCTTATGCTAATGAGGCATAGCTTTTTGGCCCACTTCTTTTTTTTATATATAAATTTCAAGTATGTTTATAGGTAGGTCTTTATGTTTTGCATTTGCATTCGTGGTTGTTCTGAATTCCTGAAATCAGCCTATGTCTTGCTTGCTATGGTGTTTGTCTTATTTATATGGTAATGCATATTTATTGGTGCGGATTGACTCAGCAGTGTGTTTGTGCGTCTGTGGGTAAACATGACTCTCCTTCAGCTCATTTTATGGAAATATAATTAGCCTCTCCAAACTGCAGTGGGGTTCGAACATACAGGTCTCTAAGATTTGCTAATGATGTCTTTAATAACTCCCTTGTTGTCAAGCATGAAGTGTCTGCACGTGCTGCTGTTTGGAAAAGCCCATTCTTGGGAATTACATCTTATAGCACGCCCACCGTCATGCTCCCCTGGAACCCCGGGTATGTATTAACCCGTTGGACTGCTGCCAGACACTCAGCCTGATCAGGGTGGCAATAAATACACATGTCACGGTTTATATGTGGATCCTGGGAAGACTTTTTATATGTGCCCGGCTTTGTAGAGTAACTGAATTTGATGTCCCTTAAGCCTAATTACTACAAAGACACTGTAACGCAACACAGAGATTGATATTTAGAAAAGGCCGATTAGAACTGCATTGTAACATAGATCTTTAGGTATTTGTTAGAAAGATAGCTTGGTTGTATGCAGGAAGCATTTATTCAAAAGAATCATGGCTGATGATTATTTTTTATTTTAAAAAAAATCATCTTTAAATGATGCTATAGTCAACTGATTGAGCTTGGGAATTTTTCTGTCAAGCTCTTTAGAAAAGCTATTTATGCATAAAGCGACAAATGTTGGAAATGTTTCAGTTCCTACAAAGATTCTTTTTAATGACTTTACACATGTTAATTTGTGTTTCTGACTTATTTTATGTAATACCAGATCTGAATTATTACCACTTCAGATGTTTTCCAACATTTATCCATTCTTTTTCTATATCTGCTCCATCTAGCCAGGGTTGTGAGGTGGTTAGTGCCTATTGACAGAAAACACTGGGCCAGAGCTGAAATACACTCAGGAAAGGATGCTAATCATTCCACAGCATATGCTTTGACAAGTAACCTTGGATTTTACTGCACATTATTGGCAGTCTCGCCCGGAACGTTAGCTGGAGATAGGCACCAGCACCCCTCCCGACCCCACTGAGGGACAAGGGTGTTCAGAAAATGGATGGATGGATGGATTATTGGCAGTTGCCAGGTGTTTTAATAAGACCTTTCTGCCTTTATTTAACAAGACTGTAATTTCCCATTAACATCCTCTGAGAAAAAAAAAATCTAAAATTGATTTCAACACTTGATTCCAAATTTATATATCAATCATCCACAACTACCATCATATGTTCAAAATGATGTGCATAATGACAGGACCTCCAAAGAAAAACATAATATAACTCTTGCTTTTAGTACAGAAAAAGGAAGAGGGACATTAACTGGTGGGTCAAAAATAGCTAATATTAGTTTTTTTTTTTTTTCCCAGCAAACCTTGATCAAAACAAAGATGAATGGGTGAATAGTCGTGTCTTTAAACAAGACAGAGTTAATCTGTAATTAATGTCATGACTTCTGTTCAATTTTTAGGTTGTAGTTTGCTAATCTAACACACACTATGAAGCAGTCTGATAATGGTATCAAGTTGATCTCCCATACAACATAATAGTTTTAATCTTCCACAGGCTGTTACATACACAAGCACAATATGTTGGTTCTAATTGATCTAATTGATTTTCTCAGAAATGAATAACCTTGGCTTTCTACAGCTGCTTTTGTAGTGCAGCCTAATGCAAAACCCTGAAATGAATAAAGGTGTAGAGATTCAGTTATTCAAATTTCTTACTAATAATTCTGCTCACTGCTGTGCAATTACAATTATTGTATGTGTACAGAAACACTGAGTAGCTCCACTCAAGCATATCATCACTGGCCATTATACAGTTAGGTTTTATTACCATGAAACACATTCTCAGCTCTATACAGTAGTTCACTGAGTGTCCACATTTGTAAATCTACTGACTTCATGTGTTCGTAGTATACTTGGCACCTGGTTCTTAGTAACTTTTGTTTATATATTTTGCAAATGTTGCAAAATATGTAAATAAGTCTTGAAAAATGTACCTACCCAGGAGAAAAGTGTTCTGGGGTTTGACCAAAATACTGATTGATTCAATAAGCTTGTTCACAAATTATGGTTTCAGTTTTATATAATGGGGCTTAGTGTTTTAACATCTTTGAAAACTGTATAGTCCAAAGAATTAGATTATGCATAGCTGTCCTCTGTATGCTAAGGGGTTAATACACTCAAAATTGACATTTATTACCCCTTTTACAGGTAGGAAACATTCCACTTCATTTGACAGAGGTCAGTCCAGCATTATGGAGAATTCATTTATGTTTCATTTAAAGCTGACCTTAGCAGAAGCAGTCTCAAGGAGTTTAAGGTGAATTCATTTGAGCTTTACATTTTGCTGACAGGTGAATAAATCTTTCTCTGGCAGGTGTATAAAACATATCAAAGAAAAATGTAAAACAGTTTGACTCCAAAAAGGCACATTTGAATGCAGAGAGTCCTGACCATACGTGTTTATAAAGCCGCCCGTTGCCGTGGTTCCTGATTCAGCCACCAAAAGAGCAGCAATGCAACACTTTATTGTCTCTTAAGGAAGATGCATATGTCCAAAGTTTGACATGGCATTTTGAAAATAAAAACATCTCATTTGTTTGTAGAAAAAAAGGCAGCTCTGACAGAAAGATTTGTACAGCCATGGTAGAAAGAGCATCCATTTGTGAGTACAGAGACAGCCCGACACACACACAAACGCTGAAGCTGGGAGCAGAAGCAGAACGCCTGGCAGACAGAAGGACAGAATCGAACGGAGAGAACCCACTGAGCTTTCGGAAAAGGAATAAGTGGGTTGGCAGCTATTGGTAAGCAGTGCAGTAGAACAAGGAGGATAAAGAGAGAATTTTAAACTCATCTTGTGTCACTCCTGATCCTCTACCCTGTCCTCTTTAGCTGCTAAATTTCTGGACTGCCTTCTTTCATGCCTGTTGACGTGTCATGCGTAATTTGAGCACAGCCTTAGGCAGAGATTCTTCTTTCTCCCTATTAGCTTCTTTAGAAATTCGAGCAAGCGGGCTGGTAGTTCAGTGAAAGGCAAGTCTCATCCTTTGAGATTTGCCAGCCGAAGGACAAGCTGTTTAAGTGCTCCCAAATCCACTTAACCTCCAACATCTACCTGTCTGTACCAACAGATCCTGGTTCGTCTTATAGCAGTGGTGTTCAGGGAAAAAAGTAAGATTCTCAACATTGATATAAAATACAATTAACAAAAATTTAGAGGTGGAACAATACAGGAAATTCCTTGGATACCAATAAGTCAGAAGATAACAGTTTAAGATTACTACCAAAATTATCTATAACTGGTACAAGAAGTCCTGAGAATTCTTCTTTAAAGTCCCTTTTTCCATCTCTAGTGGCCTGTATTTGACCTCGGTCAGAAAGGAAAGCGGGTGGTGAGAGAGAGGGAAGACATGCGGCAAAGGTCAACGGGCCAGGACTCGAACCTGTGACCGCAGGACTAGCGCCTGGGTCGCGCCCTTCACCCCTATGCCATTGCGCCCATGACAAAGGTCTTCCATGTATGTTGGTGCTAAACCTTTCAATGATTTATAAACAAACAAAAGTATTTTAAAGTCTATTATCTGAGCTGCAGGAAGCCATTGTAAGGACTTTAGAACTAGGCTGATCTGCTATTTTTTCTTAGCTTTAGTGAGAATGCGTGCAGCACCGTTCAGATCAGCTGCAGCTGTCTGACTTTTGTAGGCAGAACTGAGAAGGCACTGTTGCAGTAATTACTTCAAGTCCCCAAAAAAAATCAAAATCCTGGAAATGTTCTTCAGGTGACAAAAGGCCGACTTTGCGCCATAAAGAGAGGTGAGGAAAATGAGTGGCAAACAAAAAGCCTGTTAGGAGGGATGAGGAGAATGAGAGGGATTGTCAGAATATACTTGTGCTGGAAAAGAGTGCGATTATGTATAAACTAGCCAAAATGATTGATGTCTTTGCTTCTTGGCAGAAGTGAGGGTAAGAGCAACTAAACAAGACTGAGCTCCATGTAGAGGACAGGGAGTTGTCTCTGCAGACAGAAGTCACTTCAATGGAGACTAATGAGCGTAACAAACTGCTTTTATCAGTAAATCTCTTTAAACTATTGCACTGGTGACCATGGTGGTAGTGAGAAGAGTTGCTGAATTAGGAACTTAAACAATACCATGAATACTTTTTTGACAAATCCTTCATGGGGAGTTTTTTTTTCCATACAGACTCTCAAACTACCTGCAGTCTGCATAATCTTGCTGGTCATGTTTATTGTTCTTGATGGATTTTCATGCTGCTGTGTGCGTCGTACAAGTAACTCTGCAGGCAATTTTACCTCCTCAGCATTCTCCACAGACTCGGCACACACAAAAGCTCCCTCACATCCGTGACAGATGGGGCTCTTTGTGGCAAATTACAAGCAATTTTCTATCATTTAGTGTCAGGTTTCTATCAAGACCAACAAGAATGACTTTTGGTGTGTTTTCTGCAGAACTTTAAATTCATTAATTCATAGCTGTCAGGACAAGATACCTGACTACCCTACCTGTATTTATTTTTTGTTGACTTTTGCATAGTAGTGTATGTTGGTTGAATGTTGGTTGTGATCTTTTTTGTTTCTTGAGCCATTCATACAGCTTGATTGAGTTATTGACAGAGACTGATTATGCTGGCATCTTTGTAACACTCATTTTTACCATTTTAGCTTTTAGGGTGGACAGAGGCACACGCTCAAACACCCACAGTTTCCCTCATTGTGTCCCATACATAATTAAACATCCGGCTTCATACAGCTCATCCTTTCTAAAATGTAAGTTGATTGCTGGACATTACATATTTAAAACCATTTGTGCAGAGAGATTTCTGAACTGTGTCTGTTCTTGTGTGGTCTCGTGTTCACAAAGCCTGTTGTCAGATTTACTCACTTGTGCGACTTCTTGCCCTCCATACCCCCAGGGCCTGAACCGCAGTCATGAGCTTGGATGATGAAGGTGTACTCCTTTTGCAACTCGCAGTCCACCAGGCCGCGTGCCCTCAGCTGACCCTCGCCAGACGTTCCGTTCAGCACCACTGCCTCAAACGGAGCCTCCAGCCCATGGATGTTGAACGCACAGATCTCCCCTAGAGAGCAGAGAGAGAGACACAGAGAAGGAGAAAGAGAATGAAAGAGAGAGAGAGCAGATAAACGGATGAGTTGAGAGTTTATCACAGTCTGTCAGCTTGAGAGGGGTTGAGGAAGTTTAAGAAACTCATGCAGCCACTTCTTAGTTCAAGCCCAAGCTTTTAAAGCCACGGGTTATTGGATATGTGGTGATGAAGACTCTGGAAAACTAATTACTGACTGACCTACTGTTCAGATTAATTTATTGATATGACGGTTAGTTGCTGTCCAGAGTGATGAACAACATTCTGGACACTTGGTGCCACTTTGGTGCCTCCGTTTCTTTTTTGAACCCATTTATCCTTGCAGGGTTGTTTATCGATCATAAGGCAACACAGAAATGCAAAACAAAAAAAACAATCATGCACACCAGTGGTGGGAAGTAACGAAGTACA
>NW_015114411.1:97751-102859 GCF_001443285.1 Poecilia latipinna | reverse complement strand
CACTCATACCTAAAAACCAACCTGTTAGGCATCTGTTAACCAATCTGTTAGGTTGGTTTTTGGAAAAAATAAATAAATAAAATAACTAAGCAAAAAAAAAAAACAACACCTCAAACAGTTGGGTTTTTTTAGAATATGGGAGGAGGTTGGAGTACCTGGAGACAACCCACCCATGTGCTGGGAGAACATGCAAACTCCTGTGTCTGAACCGGGACTGGAACATAGGAACATCTTGCAGGAATTCAAGAGTGCTACCAAATGCGGTGGAGCTGTTGTACAGTGAAAAATCAAACTTACACTCATACACTCCTGATGAGAGTATCTATCCATGTACCTATCTATGTATCTATATCTCTATAGCTGAGCTCATCATTGGTTTAACAAAGTTACTGACCTGTAATCTGTGATATTCTGCTGCTGTTGGCTTAGCTGATAAACGAACAATGAGCACAATAGAGTGGAGTCAAAGGAGATTCAAAGTTCCCCTTAAGAAGATTTAAAGAACGGAAATCTCTTTAAATTCAATTTGAGGAGCTGAGAAGAGAAAAACAAAGGGGAAAAACAAAAGTGGATCTGACATTTATTAGCAGAGACATAATATAAAGAAGTGGCATATTTTGCGAGGCTCAGGCGAGAGTTTAATTATTATTTTTTTTGTTTGCTAAGAAAATTGACATTGCCCTTGTGATTCTGCTCACAGCATTTCAGGAAATCACTTAACACGCCAAGCTCACACTCTGACCTGTGACAGCTAATTGCACTGATTTTACTTGAACTAACAGCGAGGACTAAATTGGATTCCCAAGAAGCTTTGTGCGTGCCTTGCTCCTGGCAAGTTCTGATAAGAGGAACTTTATTTCCAATCCTTTCATCCTGTTCCTGTCATAATCCCCACCACCTCAACCCCAACCTCCCACTTCCTCTCCCCTGCTGTCAGGACAAGGCCCCTGAAACGATAATTTGCCTGCAGAGGAGCTCTAAGCAGGGGGTAGTAAAACTGGAACAGAAAGGTAGAGAACTGGCACATCCTGCCCCCTCCCTTACGCACTTCTATCCTGGCTATACTACTTGAACAATGTTGTATCAGAACTAAATGGGCCCCGGCGCTATGCAAAAACATGGCTCAGCGCTGTGAGCATATTCATAAAATGGCAATGAGCAAACAGTGTGCGATGGCGAGTGACAGAAGATGCAGCGGTCTCTCTGTGCTGCTTCTTTTAATAGCGCGCCGCCGCACAAAACAGGCGAACACAAAATCCATCACCACTGGAGCGAGAAATAAATCCAATATACCCAGGCCAGTGCAGAAGCTTCCCATCAGGATGAATATGCCTAGGATATGCTGATGACGCACACCTACTGTCGAGGCTCGGTGGCCCAACGTGTTCCTCGTGATTTAATTGTACCTGATGGGGGAACTGAGGAGGACTCGGGGTGGGAGGGGCGTCAAGGTGACCGAACGGAGGGGGTCTCTTCTTTTTTCCAGACTCAAATGGCTCTGGGTTCCTGCATACCTGACACAATTTTTCCTCCTTTATGCCTGTCTTTCACTTTCCTCCAGACGTGACAAGTGATCCGCCACCTGCGTTGAGGAAGAGAGGGCTGGTGGCTACGGGAGAGACGAGGGTGGACGCGCTAGCCCCAGTGGAGGTGAGGGAACAGATGTTAGGCGACTGGCACTTGGCAGAGAAGCCATAAACATGGTGGCTAAATATGTTTCTCTGCCACATCAGACTGCTAAAGAGGTAGACCTTTGGTCAAAAGCAACTCATGATCAAAAACTAATAAGGAGGCTGCTTCTTTATAAGTTACAATCTGGTAGTCTAGGTCTTACATGTGATAAAGAGGTTGGCCAAAAAGAAGCATGTTTCTTACAGTTCTTATTTTAGCTAAAAGGACGTCATAAATTGGTTGTAAAAATATTTATATCTATTATATAGCATACAACAGTCTGCGCACTGTCATAATTTATGAAATAATAAACCCAAACTAAAAGCAGTTTGAAGAACCAACTAAGTACACTCCACAATTAAATCACCAAAATAAGAGCCTTCAGCAGCAATACCTTACCTGTGTGATCATGAGCTTTATCTATCAAACAGATGGCTTCACGTTTGGCCCCTCAATGCTTTGATACGCAGAAGGTTTCCATAGCTTCTCTTAAGGCTGATAGAAACATAGGCTGTATTTAAGCATTGATTAATTTCACTGAAGATAATATCAGGCATAAATGCTTAAGTAGGCTTGAAGATGTGCTATCACAGTGTTTCAGAGGAATAAGGCTTTTTTCAAACAAGCCATTCTTATTCAGTCCTTTTTTTTTGGATTGCCTTGTAATGAACGTGAATCTTTAATATCTGAGATATAATATTTGAGAAGTAATGGGCAGTAATACAGTAAACATTGCATGGTCTTTCTGTTTTGGTCTTATGGTAACACACATATGCTCCAGAGAAACAACCTCTTTGCAAAATGCTTTATTTTATAGCAATTGTGAGAGTATCAACTAATACAAACAGCTAAACAAATGCATTTATTAGCAGTAACTTTGTTTATTCACTACAAGGAAACAACAAGTTCTTCCCTTTCCGTTTTTGTCCTGGTTTTGTTTATAAACTACATAAGTATGTACACTTGTACATATTCTTGAATTTAGGTCTGAGCAATTTTACGTCCTGGCAGGCAACAGATTAATTTCACTGTCTTAATATGTAAAATTCTCAGACCTAAACGTGACATTTATGCCTTGTTGGCATGACTTTATAGTAAAGATTTGAATCGAACTTACTTGAATGAAACAAATAAAACTTTTTGCAAAAGTTTTATTCGTCTCTTCCCTCTCTCCACATTCTGTTTGCTGTGGTTTGCTAGTCTCACCCTGGATGAGTGTCTTTTATTCATTTAATCAGGTCCAAATGAATGGCTGTCTATAAGGCGGAGGGAAGGTTGATAGTACCTGAGCTGCCGTCCTGTTTGGAAATAGAAGTCATGCAGTACTAAAAACCTCTAGGGAACCTGGCACTTGTCCACAGAAGACTATCTTTGAGGACACAGAACTCATTATCAGTGAATTCAGTGAAGGCAGAGCTGTTTTGCTGGCAGAGGTGGCCGGTGTTTGCTAAGCTGGAGGAGTGTGACAGAATATTGTGGGCCATTCACGTTGCCTTGGGCTCCACGTTATTATCAAAGCTGACACAACCGTGTTGATGAGCTTCCTGTGTCTGAATGGGTATGAGCATGCACATATGCATGGTGGGGAAAAAAAACAAAACAACAAAAAACAAAATCCAGGGTTTTCACACATAAGCGTGGAGATATTTGCAGCAGATGTTAAGTGAGCAAGAGGTAGAGTAGAGATATCAGTCGAGCAAGAGTGATAGAGCCGAAAAGAGGAGGAAGATATAGAGACAGATGAAAGTAAGATCCAAGAAAGACGGGAAGCGGGCCACTGCCTAGGGCCAGCTCCGATCTCAGCACTGGAGAGTGACCAAAGCACAGGCGTGAACACACACTCAGATTAACTGAAACGTAGCCAGCTTGGAAGCTCTAATCAGAGCCAATGTGCCTTTCATCCTCCTACTGTTGGAGCCCACATGGCAGACAGACAAAAAGTAAATCAGATTACTGGATATCATACTGTCAGTGAGCAGATTCTACCCCAAACGCCCATCTGTAGGAACTGAAATGTGTTCACACACATGTTCTCTCAGCATTGTAAAGTAAATCAACCCTGTTTCCACAAGAGTAACGCTCGACTATGAGGCTCACGCAGTTGTCGTGATTTCTGCCGCTTTTTCCAATTCGGGTTTGGCATCAAATTATCTCTTGTGTTAGTCACCCCCATAACCTGCTAATTCTCCCTCTCATTTTGCTCCTGAAAACACAATTACCCATCCACAAGCACTTCAGGATACATGGATTCCCTCCCCCATAAACCCCCACATAACCCTCTCAGCTGTGGCACAGAGATAGAAAGTCTGCCTCATAACTCTGCGGAGGGCTGAAATTGAAAATGCTGTAATTATGCTCTTCATGAAATTAGCCAGGCGAGGAAAAAACACAATTGAGAAGCTGTCCATTTTGAAGATAAGGATTAATACTAATCAAGCTTGTGTGTTCGGAGTCAAGCAAATGAATCCTCAAGTAGTTTTTGTGTAAAGTCCGAGTGTGTGACCATGTAGAGTGATGGGAGTTAATTAAAGACACACTTTTTGGAGAGGGATTTAGAAGCGGGGGAGTCATAAGGGTAGAGGTATGTTTATGACTGTTGCAAAGGAATCCTGCAGATGATTTACTCGACCTCTCGGTTGCCTCTTCTCTGTTAATTACATAAACGTCTCCTCTCACCGAGTTAATGACATCCCACTGTCCTTTAACAAAGTGACCCCCCCCTGCCCCTGCCCTGTGTGTGTACTGCCCCAACTGTGTGACAAACTGGTGTCAGAAAGAAGGATTTAACCACCATCAAGGCAGCTGTAGGTTGGCGAAAGCATAAACCCTGAAAATAGCTCCTGCTGTTGTTACGCGGCCAATGGGTTGAGTATTTCAAACTGGTGGAAGGGAGGAAAGATGAAAAATAGAATCTAAAGAAACCCGTAGCTTTGTGTAAATGTTCATGTGCCTGTAATCACATGATCTGGACTAAAGAGAATTTTGCAAACATTTTACATTATTGAGAGTGTAATTTAAAAAATGGCTTTGGAGATGTACTTGTGGGTTGCCAAGATCTTTTCACAGAAAAGTTTCATGTTTTTTTTGTTTTTTTTCCCCTTTTCATCAAGATGGAGACTGGAGACCAGGCTGCTATTCTTCTACTCTTTTAATTCTTAGCATAACTTCAAAGGGGGAAAAGTTGGCACAGTATTAAAAACATAAGTGGGCAGAAAAAAGCTTTGATATTCGCATTTACTTTGACTTGTAATAATAGGCCTGCAGCATGAATCCATGTTAAGCCAATAGGTGGACAAATTAATCCATAACACTCCTGACACTCCTGTCACACTGTATGTGTGTGTGTGTGTATATATATATATATATATATATATATATATATATATATATATATATATATATATATATATATATATATATATATATATACTCAAATA
>NW_015114411.1:72334-94587 GCF_001443285.1 Poecilia latipinna | reverse complement strand
GTATATATATATATATATATATATATATATATATATATATATATATATATATATATATATATATATATATATATATATATACTCAAATAACACATCCTAGATCTGAATGAATGAAATATTCTCATTGAATACTTTGTTCTGTACAAAGTTGAATTTGCTGACAACAAAATCACACAAAAATCATCAATGGAAATCAAATTTATTAACCAATGGAGGCCTGGATTTGGAGCCACACACAAAATTAAAGTGAAATGTTCCCTTTATTTTTTTGAGCAGTATATATATATATATACACACTGCAACAAAAATACTAAATGCTGTGACAACAGACTAATAATTTTGAATAATGTCAGGTGTAGAAAGGGCAGAGTTTTTATAGGGCCAGCTGGTAACGTACTTACAAGACAAAACAAAGTTACAGCGTATCCTTTTCATCTTTGCCAAGTCTTACCATATAAAAACACTGCATGAGGCGATCTGAGGTCCACCGAGACAGAACAGATGACTGGACTTCAATCGTGGTAGTTAGTTGTGGTCAGAAGTCAGATGTGGGTTGTTAGCAACAATTACATCTGCTGCTGCCAAAATTATAAATGAAAAATTAGTCAATAAAGATCACAGTTTTTATATATTCATTTTCTTTGTATGTATGCACTTAAGCAATAAATAAATAAATAAATAAATAGATAAATAAATAAATAAATAAATAAACTACAGCATAAACATCTGCTAAATTTAGTATTCCAGTAGCTTTTAATTGCTTATTGCTCAAAGCATTACATCTTATTACCATTCTGCTCTTTAAAGAGAAACACAAGTATAACAAGCTGATATTAGGTTTTAATTGGTTTCACTATCTGCTGGTGTATCCAGCCTGCAGACAGTGGCTTAAAATACATTAGGAAAAAAAAAAAAAAAGCCTAGCAGTGCTGTGACAAGGGATGCCTGGGCAATAGCCACCCCGCTGGCACCCCCAGCTAGACAATATATACATAATACTTTTTTAATAATGACTTTAAACAAGGAGACTACATGTTAGCGTAAGTTGCAACATTTGTTTTTATTTATTTGTGTTTTTATTTTTGGAGCTGTACTTATGTAAAAATTATGATTCTAATTTGTTGCTTATTCTTGGCCCTTTTCCAGACTCTTTATTCATGCCAATAACACAGTAATATTCTCGAACCTTTACTGTGGGTTTTGGTTTTAGTATACTACCCTAAGGTTATCAGTAGCCTCCATCTAGACATTGCTTTAAAAACATTTTAGATAGACTCGGCTGCATATTTAATTATTAGTAGATTAATAGGGGGAAATCAGCATCCACTTAATTTCCACACAATTACTTTAGATTTTTTTCTATGACCTGAAATATATTAAGCAACATACGGGAAGAGGAGCAGTAATGCAGTCCAGTCACTCCAGAACTTTATGACAGCACATTAAAAGGACTTTAAAAAGCAGGAATGATGATTTTCACATTGTTACTTTTCTACAACCTATGCATGGCTTTTTACACACAGCTTATAGTGATTTATTAATGCTGCTAAGAGATTAAAAGTAAGCTTGTGACTTCATCAAAAAGTGTAGGAGTGGTGAATATCATGTCACCCTTATTCTAAAACAACTTCTTTGTAGATCTGATTAAAAAAATAGATGAAATTATCTCAACTAGTTAAACTGAGCTTCACATTTCTTGGTGAATACAATAGTAAATCTTGGCTCCCTAAGAGAACAATTCTATTTTTCTCTCAGTAGCTGGAAAGAACTGTTAGATCTGCCAGCAGCGTGTGACACCAGTCACGCACGCACGCACGCACGCACGCACGCACGCACGCACGCACGCACGCACGCACGCACGCACGCACGCACTGTAACATATCAATAAAGTTAATCACAGATCTCACCAGGCGACGTGTCAATAACGTGGACTTGGAGCAGGGCCAAAAGAACTACTGAGCAAGAGTCAAGCTGTCAATAACCAACTGGCATCCAATGCAGCGGCAGATGAAACCTTACAATAAACACCAGCATCTCAATTTAATCTGCTGTCTGTGAGATGGTTACATCCACTGAAACACAATTCACTCAATACGTTTTTTCTCCGCCAAGATTAATGAAGTCAGACGGCGGTGACATGAAAACGAACTGAAGTTCTCAATAAATTCAGGCTTAGAACAATTATAAGCCAACACATTCCCACCCATCAATATCGTATGTGGCTATGCTGGATATAAAATTTTATGCTGAATCCATCTTATATTCACAGGGTTTGAAGAAAGACATCATGTAAAGATGAGAAAACCAAACAAAAGTGGAAGCCCGAAGGGGAACCAAATAAACCCGAGAAGCATTAAGGCAATCACATTAAACACAGTGTGAAATCATTACTTTCTATTTTCCAATGCTGTTCATGGAAATGGCCTCGGGAGTGAACATGTGTGCTCGTCAGAGAAAGGCCAGTTAGAGTTCAATATGCTCAAACAGCCGCATCAGAGTTTATGACCTCTATTTAAGCCCCCTGAGGATGTTCTGTACAGCTGAGCAGCATGATGAAATAAAGACCATCACCTCCCTAAATAGTCCCTTTGATCAAAGGCAGGCTTTATTAGATTGTTTCCTAACAAAACAAAAACTTGGTTTTCTAATCAGTTTCAAGGTTTCACTTTCATTTGCTGTGCCACATATCAGTGTTTCAAGAGGCTTAAACGGCACAAATCGGTATCAGAGGAATTATAGTCGGAGAGAGAGAGAGATTTTAAAGCTAAACCTGAATCCTTTCTGTGCAGCTAAACAAAAGCAAAATGTGGGGCATTAAAAGAGGATTAAAGGGCAGGGTGCAGCAGATAAAATATAAAATATGCACAAACCCTACACATACATGCTTGACTTAATATTCCCTCTTAATTGATCCCTAATTCAAAGTCACTAAAAGAGTAGAGACAAAGATCTGGGATTCCATAAAATGATGTGATTCCTGGAAAAATCAAACATGGTTACAAATGTAGAGCAACAATGCATAAAATGTGACATTACCATGGTTACTGTAGCAAAAAAAGTGTTTCTAACACACATACATTTCTAATTAAGCTATGTTCTGACACTTTATACAAGACTGACGACAGTCACGGGTCATGCGAAATGTTCATGGTGGAAACTGGTGTAAAACCAGCCTAGATCCACACATATGGAAATATGAAGGACACGGAGGCTCAGTGTAGTTTGTCTCACAATCTGAAAGTGGCAGGTTTGATTCCAGGTACTGTCACATGTCAATGTGCAATTTGACACAAAGTTGAGTTGCCTACCGATATACATATGAATGTGTGGGCGTTTCAGAATGTGATTGGGTGAATATGTCTCTATGGTGAAATGTATTGAGTTGCTTTGAAGATTACAAAAGCTCCTCACAAATTCAGGTCCATTTATCACATATTGGGCTAATAAATAAGACAGAAAACCTTCTGGAAACTTTTTTTTTTTATGGTGGCATGGAAAGAAAATCTAAAAGTCCCTATGGTTCTAATTCACAGCAGGTGAATAAACCTCAGTCAGAGGATGGTCACAGAAGCATTAGTATATCTGACAATAAAATTATTAATTTTAATATGACTTCTGACATATTGTTCTTTTCCCCCCCAGCAGGCATTACTTTGAGGTCATCATAGAAACTATCATAATCATTTAATCATTCCCTGTGGCAAAATGACTCTTAAATCTGCAGCGTAACCGGACACTGGCCAAATACAGAGTGTTGCTCTGACACTGTGATACTGATCATCGCGGTGGATGTTGATGCCTCTGGCTGTAAGGTTCAGCTGTCTACCAACATCAGCTCTGAATACTACTGACTCTGCTCCCACCGGATATGACTCCATTCAGCTTTTGTCATAATGCCCATGGCTCAAACTAAACCAAAGGCTATTGGCACGGTATAGAGGCTTTATTCATGCATTCAAGGCATTAATCAAACACATAAAAACTGGAAAAAAAAGAACAAGTAACCCCAAAGACATTAGGTTATCACAAAACTTTTGTATATATTACATAGAATTGCTTGGAGACAAAAATGATAATGTCATGGAAACAGAAGCGTTATATTTGCAGTGAACACACAAAAAGACTTTTTGGATTCTGTATTCTGGTCATGTTTATGATTCATTGATAGTGGGAAGGAAAAGCCCCTGTAAAAAAGCTAGCTTGAAATGGCCCGCAGTTGCCCCTGTGTACAGATTGCCCTTAGTTACATCATCCAGCTGACTCCTAAGAGACAGCAACCAATCCTTTTTAGGTGAGTCTGCTGAAATGAACTTGTTCGCCCCTTAGCAACCATGGAGAGTATGACTGATGGACTCTATGCACAGCAGCTTCTGCAGTTTGTGAAATACAGAGTCTTCTAGTAAAATCACAATAGCAACTATTTTTACATGTGAAGTCCCAGAGTCATTACTTCGAGAACTAAGCAAGTTTGATGGAGATGTCTATAATGAAGAACCACATCAAAATCAGCCTCAAATCAGAACCTCAAGTATCACCTACAGCACCTTTGAATAGAAGTGTACTGAAGAAAATCCAGTCAATCAGCAAGTCAGTCTGTTGTCAAAGTGCACACAAACAGTAAAACCTTTGAGAGCCTCGTTCTAACAGTTTGAAGCATGTTGGTTACCTTTTAGAGAAAGCAAGGGAATGACTGGTCTGGTTTTTGTCAATGCCTATACTTGGTGTGGTAATTCAAAATGTGAGCTTCATGCACATATAGGAGAGGTTGTCAGGTGTAAAGCATTCACCTTTATATTTGTAACTCATAATATTGTCTTGACTGACTCCACAAGGTAAAGTCACACGCTGGCAAAAACTGGAAAATCCTTCACGAGACAGTCATACCTCCTGAGAAACACTGAGGCATAAAAACAACTGGTGCTGCCAGATCATGCTACACTTTACCTGTAACATGTTTTAAATGTTTTCATAGGGACCGATCACATCCTACCGTGTGACATTACTTGCAAATTCATTGGGTGTTTGAATTTGATCAACTTTTTTCAAAAGGCTTTTTTTCAAACTGATACTGTAAGAAGAAGTAAAAGCATATTATATATTTTGGGCAACAAGCTTTGAGGAAAAGTACAATGGGATTTCACTTTGGAAAGAAACATCTCAACATCTCAATACACAAAGGCGTATTCTATCATAACCATTGGATGTCAGGAACAAGCTCAGCCAATGAAAGCAGTCACTGGCCAGCTGTCTTTGTAACCAAAACATTTCCACTCCATCATAAGTTCAAGGTGACAGTCGAAATGCCGTAAAGACAATTAGCTAAGATCAGACATTTCAGTCTGGGAAGGAAAAAGTGAAATCCTGGATTTATTTATTTGTCCGTTTGGTAACATGTGTAGTGTCTAGTGGTTCTTGCTAGGAGTGCTAAAGGCATGACGTTGGCTAATGGTGTTGGTTACAGGTGTATCACAGTGCTGTGTCACTGCTTCAAATTACTTCTCTCTCTGCATGCACTGGTTTTGAAAATTATTTTATCAATGTGATTATAGGAGAATTTTTGTCAGAGATAACACATCCGACAACCCTTCCAATCTGAAAGGACATTAGGAAGACGGAACAAATGTTTAAGACATCCAAATATAAGGTGTAAGGTTAAAGTACACTTAAGAAGTGTGCATAGGAATTAGCAGTTCTGTATCACTGCAAAACCAAAAGCTCGTCATCATCTGCAATAAACATACGTCTCTTCCTTGGACAGAAGAATGACAGATCAAGATTATGGAAACACTTTTCTTTGGGTTGTAGCCAATAAGTAAATGATAAATGTGCAAGTTATTCTATCAGTGATTCTGCAAACATGAAAAGACTACAGCTTGCCTTTTTCAGCAAGTATGAGATTCTTAGAAAATAAAAAAAGAAGCAGTCATAATAACTGGTTTCTATCAAATTCACAGTAAAATTGCTTAAAGGCAACATTTTGACTTAATTCCCTTTGGGCACTGTTTGTATCAGAGCACAATGCAAAAAAAAAAACAAAAAAAAAAAAACATAACTTTGTAACCTGGGTGTGCCACCACCATTGTACCACCATCTCTCAATAATGCAGTTCAAATTGGGCCAGGGACCAGGCAGCACAAAGGCAAACTCTCTGCCAAGAACGACTGTGAGTGGTGTGTTTCAGTGTGTGAACACAAAAACTAGGAGATTTAAAGGACATCACAAAATCCCCAGCAGTCTTCATCTCTTGATGTCTGTGTGAGTTTTATGTGTATGTTTGTCTTGGTAAAGTTCTTAGTCCCATATTTGCTGAAAGGAACTGCAGTGTTCTGTACATTTTCTGTTTGTTTTCTCCCTGTGTGTTCTGCTGTCACTGCTTTCCACACCTGCTGCCCAACATTTTCGGTAGAACTACTCCGTTCTTCCCTTTATTTATGTCCTTCATTTAAACTCTGTTATTTCTGTCAATCATCCACATTTGTTTTTCATAACACATCTACAGTCATTGGGGGTTTCATTGTGATAATGATCCAAAAATATTTAGCCAGATCAGTCTTCTCAAATCACTGTCTCAGTACCTGCAGCCAAATGTGGATTAAAAAAAAAAAAGCGCCTATGGAAGGAACTAAAGAAATAAGAACATAAAAAGATAAGCCATTACACAGAACCACCATGAGCAGACCTTTCTATCTTGAGTCCTTGAGAGCTAGCTGCCGTCTTCCAAATTTTAAATGCTTCCATTTGCCAACACACCTAAAACAATTTGCTGACATGGCTCCTCAGCATGTCAAGTTCTGCAAATGCCTGCTAATGAGCTTCTTTCTTCACTTGAGATGGAAGAGAAATTCACCTAAAAGTTGTAAGGCAGTGGCTCCCAAGGACTGGACTTATGTATGCTTTGTCATTGTTAAATTATGTTAGAGAAGATGTGACATTGTTCTGTTGACAAAAAGGGGGCTCTAGTATTGACACCAGTATTCATCAGATTTTTGCCTAAGTGTTTTTTAATTGATAAATCAGCAACCATCTATTCCACAGCGCCACTTTTTATGATTCTGCTCTACTTGACACATTTGATTACCAGCACAACACAATGAAAGCATGATGACGTGCCTCCTTTGTGCTCAAAATAAGTGTTAAAGTGATACATATGTCTGGTTTTATCAACTCAGTCAAACTTGATTACATAATCTGTTATTTGAGGATTTCTCATTGATTTGCCACGAAAATAAATTAATATTTCAAATACATCAGGGTTATTTTTTTTAAATGTTCACTTCCTGCACATGTACACTTTCTGTACAAAGTAATAATTTTATTTTCTGGACACTAATATAATTCAGGTCCATAGTCGCCTGTGAAGGAAACCACTTTCATCCGTTGAGCCCCTAGTGGACCATTAAATCTGCCCACTGTGTGGGTTCTTTCAGGCACTTTTATTCCTACAATGCAACATTATCTACAATCAGATCAGCATGTCTCCAAATTACTGAAATTATACAGGGCCAAAGATAAAGATGACCTGATGGGCCAAATAACAGGTCATTCACTAACAGATTACTTTTACTATAAAAGCTACATAAATGTTCTCTTAAAATGACTGTCATAAAAACTTCAGCAACTACCTGTGATCAAGTAGGTGGGAGGGGGGCCACATATAGGTCTACTGTAAGAGGGTTATTATGAGGAAAGAATGGCTAAGCTATTATAGATGACAACAAAGTGACCTCACTGTGCCATTATCAGACTTTCTTTTTTTTCCTATGCGCAGTGGGGGAAAGGAGCTCATTGAACCTCTTAACACCCTTTGCATACTGAATAGCAAACAGACGTTAAATAAGACAAAATATGGGAAATAATTCAGCAGCAAAAATGAATCTTCATGTTAAAACATATGAAGTTATGCTTTCTTCCTTTGTTCCAAGAAAAATAATCTTTTATTCTGTCAAAAGCAGTTTTACATAATCGGATAAAGCATCAACTAAAATGTACTTTTCTATACTAAGCACTGCAATGTAATATTTTGTAGCAAATGTGACAGCTTGTGTGTTTTGCTCTTTTATGATGAGTTGAACTGTATTACCCTCATGCTTTGAGGTATTTCACATCCTTCCCACGAGCAGCTGCTTCTTTCCAGAGATTTTCAACTTAACCTGTACTTTGGTAGTGATTTACCGTGGATTTGGAAGTTAGGAGGAGACAATCCTCCTTATTCATCTTCATTTGTTTTTATTAAAAGAGGTTTTCTGTTTGCATTCAGAATTAGTTCCCCAAACCTTTATTTCTTATTTAGAATTTTCTGTAGTAATGCTTTCCTTTGAAACAATGGTCATGAACACAGTGCCCGAGGGAAACAGTTGCCCTCTGGGAACACGAGTCAGTTGCAAGGCATGTTTTATAAGAAGCACTTGAAATGGAGTGCATGGAAATAACATTTAATTGTTTTGCTTTTATTTTAATGCAATAAGCTTAAAATTCACTAAGATTTGAAAATAAAAAAGTTTTATGAGTAAAAGTTCAACAGGTAAAAATGGTTAAAAACAAACAAACAAAAAAAACTTCAATAATAGCTATGATAAATCCTTTCAATTTTTAGAAATAAGAGACAGTAGAGAGTAATATTATGTGTTTTCTTACAGAAAGGAAGTGGGAAATAGGAAACATCAACATGTTCACAGCCGTCGGACAGCATAGTCCTAAGTGCTAGCATGATAGCATAGCATAGTCCAAAGGACAGCATAGTTTACTGGGATTGACTGGTTGCCAAGCAAGCTGTGCTTGTTAATATTCATAACAAATATTGTCTGACAGCACTTAGAGAAAGAAAAACCATTTATTCCAAGTAAATAATATATGAATGTTTAACTTTTAAAATTAAATTGTTTTAAATTAAATTAATATCCACATTGTGCAGTTGGAAACACTGTTGCACTGCAACAAGAAGACCCTGGGCTTGAATCCCACTCTGGGGTCATGTTCTCCCTTTGCATGTATGTTCTATGCATGGATGGGTTCTCTTCTGGTATTCTGGTTTCCTCTGACAGGTCAGAAACATGACTACTGTTCGGTTAACTGGTTTCTCAAAAGGTGTGAGTATGCACCTACATGGTTGTTTGTCCTGTCTGTTTCTGTGTTGTACTGCAAAGGACTGGTGACCTGTCCAGGGTGACCTGTCCACCTCTTGTCCAATGACTGCTGGAGACAGGCACCAGCCCCCATCACGGCCATGCAAGGATAAGCTTGTAAGTCACATGTCTCCATCAAACCTCATTGTGTTTACCAGACTGGTGTTTGATGGTATCTACCATCAGAACCACTCACTTCACAGATCCCCAGGTTTTGACATTTCAACTTGCAGACAACAGGCATGTTGTGAAAAGGGACCCATTCATGTCATGATCATAAACGGAACCCAATCAAATGCCAAGCAAAACGGGATATTGAGGGTGTCGCTGAGGATTGGTCAGCTGAATAGGGTGATCTGTCACTGAACACAGAAATAGGGTGCTTCAGATGGGCACATCATCTCCTACAAGCTCATGCAATCTAAAAGGCCGTTTAGATTGGATAAACCTCTCTTCCTCCTTGAGGATAAGGAGTGGATACTTGACCCTGCACAACAGCTTTTAAAGCAACTGACTTGTGAGCCGCATAGCTAAGGCAAGAGGTGGGATGTTAGATGCTGTAAACACATTTAAAGCTTTCATACACTACAGCATTGAATGTAAGGCTACCCAAAAGAAATTGACAGACAAATAAAGAATTTACAAAAAGCTTAGGCATTGTGTAATATATACATTTTTTTTATCAGTGTTTCATATCTGGTCATTTATACAAACAAGCACGTGATCCTGACAAGTTGTTGTTGCAATTCTGATTCTGTTATGTTGGTGAAGACATGGGCTGATTTGAATTAACAGACTTCACTTCCAAAAAAAAGTCACAGAAGTAGGAATAGTTTGCAAAAAAAAAAAAAAAGAAAAAAAAGAACAAGAGCAACTTTGAAGAAAATTTGCTTTTTTAGCGCCATTTCAGATTTGTATTCTTCCCACACATGTTTGCTTCAATGCCAGTTTCTTAATTAAAAGAGAGCTCATGTTGTGGTCTGGATATATATGTAAGTTTCATGACTAATGGGATCAACCAAACTAAATTAAGAACCTGAGTTAGCTCACCTGAAGTCTAATCAATCAAACAGATTGAAGGTGTGGTTTCTGCTTCCTTGTCTTGTACAACAAAAACACAATTTGCAGCCACATTTACATTTCACTGAAGGCAGCTGCTAATATGAACTAGCCTTGAATGACAATTGATCTAGGACAACTTGCGACTGAGATTTGCCGCCTCGTGAAAAGTTAGAAATTGTGGAACCATTAAAGAATATAAACATGATCTGCCCACAGCAGACGGAGAAGACAAACCCTATACAAATGCAAAGCATCTAATACTGCAGCAATTCTTTTTTGATTTGGGTGCGTGCACACCGTAGAATATTAAGTGAGGTTTAGGAGAGTCCAGATTAACAGCTGAAGGCCTAAAAGATTAGAGCTGATTAAATTTATCTGCACATGCGCCTCCCCGGACATGAACGTCCGCCCATTTCAAGGACACCGCCAGGGTTCCCCTCTAAATGTGCAGGGGTGGATGCCGCATTACTGTACAAAGAGGCTAAAAAAAGTGTTTTTCTAAAACCCAGAATATGTAATGTGGCAAGGGGAAAGGGAATAGTTACTGAGCTGAGCTCATTTGAAAAGATTTTGCCGCATTTCTCCTAACAACGCTCTATTAGACAACACTAATTCAACCTTCTGCTTTATAGTGAGAAAAAAAATGTGATCAATATAGAAACCTTTCTTTTTTTAATGACATACACTACTGACTGAGTTAACCAATTAATTTTTTGGGTAGATTGATTTAAAGTGTTTTTTCTTAGCCATAATTCTCCTATTTAAGAAGCACCCATAAATTCTTAACCGGGGTTAAGCCAGGTGATCAAGAAGGGGCATGCCGTTATTCTTTCATCTTTAAGGAGAGCCGTGCAGTAGAGTAATTTAGTGCACATGATGAAGCATTATCCTGCACAAAAATCATTGCCTTTTTAAAGGATGTAGATTATTTTTCTGTGGCACTAATTGAAAATAATTTTTTCCAATACCTGGCAGTAGGTTTGGAGGTTGATTTTGACAGCTTTTTCAAACTCGTCTTCAATAATTGATGAGTTACCAGTACCCTACTTTCACCTGGCCTGTTTCAACATTGAAGTGGAGCTCTGTGCTTGTTAACGATCAAGCCTTTCTATCTGGTGCACTAAGAGTCACTAATCTCGTCAAGCGCGGGTTCCTGGTAAGTTAGATTTTCCTGAAATCATAGTTAATTTGTGGCTTTTTTTTTTTTTTACAATGAGCTTTTCATGTTTTTGTTGACTATTTGTAAACTGTCAGTTTTCTGATCACCCCAGCATTTTGGAAATGTCGAAAACACCGTTACCGTCTGAAAACATTTATTTTTTTTTATCCTTTTTTTTCCCTTTCACAATTTTTGAGTTTTTATATGCGGTTATGCTCGTTTGTGCCAGATGACTTTTATTAAACATGACCTCTGATCAAAGCATAACTTTAAGGGACCTCATGCTGGCTATATCAGCAGTTGTCAAGGTGAGTATAAAATATCCCCTTTGCAGCTATAAACTGATGCATGGTCAGGATAAAGTGTTGGCAGTAAATGACAAAATTACAAACAGTATCTAAATTAGTTGGGTATGACGCTACCAGAAATGCAAATGCATGAAATGACAAAAGGGCGAAAAGATCTGCAGTCATCCGTCCACAAACAGCACTAAGTAGCATACTAAAGCAAGCCCCGATCCTTCACCCAACTTATCTGTATCATATAAATATTAAAATTTGAAAAATCATTATTACTGTGCTGACGATCCAGGACGGTTCCGTCTTTCATCTTGGCTGTAGCTGATTACTTTTTACTGGAAAAAAATCCCCCAACAACAACAACAACAAAAAACAATATTCATCACGCCTGTCTGAATCTCCAACAGCTCCTTTCACCTAGTGAGCATCTGCCAGCCAGCTAATTAGCTTCAACACTTGTACAACTCTTACATTATCTTTACTGCAGCTTACCAGTTCGCCACATTAGCTGCAGAATAGAAGTTGTCAGCTCCTGTACAAACAGCCCCAGCTAAATCTCAGCCTCAGGACCGCTGAAGAGCCACTCAATGCAAGAACAAACGTATGAGGTAATGTCAGACAAAGCATTAGTCAGTGGAGTAAAGAAAAGTGCTAGTTGGCCACTTACAGCAACAAAACCTCTATTATCAAACCAGGTAATATTAACTATTTAGCAAATAACATAGTAAACAAACAAATTTATTATTCCAAAGTGCTTTTCACCACTTTGTGCTTGAATTATTTAAGCATTTATAAAACTTTTAAGAAGTTGACTTTACTTTTACCACGTTTGTTTTTTTTGTTTTTTTTTATCGTTTACCTGCAGGGAATATAGATTTTTATGCCATTACACTCCTTTTCACAATGAGGCACTTGAGGCACTTAAAGAAATGTCTGTGATGTACTTTATCTCAAAATACCAAAGAACTACAGTGTTGCAAAAATAAATAAATAAAAAAAAAATTTACTTAAAAAAAAATCATCTTTGTATCTTAGTGGTGACAAATGAAACTGAACCTGAGCTGTGTGTTCTTTGATATGGTGACAAACACAATCTAATCTATGAGCTATGTTCTTTGAAACAATCCTATAAAATTTTCCATCAGTTTTTGCAGGGGTTATGAACAGCAGCGTAAAATCTGCAAATACTTAAAACTCCTCCTAAAATCTCTCACAGCTGCCTATTTTAATATTTCTGCACTAACAGAGACACCAGAAACATCTCAGCACTACCACAGGCCTGACTTGTAATCTCCCAAGATCTTGTTGAGGAGAATGTGATGCTGAAACCTTTGGGTCTTATTTCTAAAAAGTATGATTGACAAAGAATAACCAACTTGAGCATTCCCAGAAAGAAAACTGTACCAAGAGTAAAACACGGTGGTGGCAGCATCATGTTTTGAGGTTACTGTTCTTCACTTGGAGCTGCAAGGTTTGACCAGCTGGATGGAGTTGTGAGCAAGTTCCAATTACCAATTAGTTTTGACACGGACCATGAAGAGGAATTTTATTTTTCAGCATTACAGTGAGTCCAATTCAACAAGACAAAACTAAAACTGCTATTTGAAGTAACCTGGGTTGAAAACTAAGTCCAAGAAAAAAATCTGAACACTAAAGGCCACAGACAACAGATGTCCCCTCAGTCATATTGTAATGTGCAAACTGGAAGAGGAATTTCATGTGATTTATTTGTTTACATCTGGTGTGGATGTAGAAACCAAAGGTATCTTTTATATACTGAAATAGTCAAGCACTGACTTCAGCATTAGGTGTGATTTAGCACATTATTTCCAAAAGGCACAAAAAAAAAAAAATACATATATATATATATTTCTTCAAATTCTGGGACTTTTTAGGTCCAAGATAACTTAAAGGTTCACACCAGTAACAGGTTTGCAATTAAAATGTATAGCTTTTTGAAAGTAATTAAGCTTAAAAGTATTTTTTTATTATAGGTTTAAATGTAGCAAGAACTGAATGTTAAACACAGTATGCTTTTTGAAACGTGTGTCCTGACGTATTAATTAAATAGAAAGCAGATTTGCAAATGTTTCATTTTTAGATCGTATAATTCAGTCCCAAGTAATTTAAAGAGTGCAAGTGTAACTTAGGACGTCAGATCAAAGGTAAATGTCACAGGGAGTATTAGAAGCCAAAAAGGCAATAATGTGTAGGAGTGCCTGAAGATATATTCCCCCTGGTTTATTCAGAATTGTGAGCTCAAAACAACAACAACAAAAAACAGAACAGTCTGTGATATGAAAGTTGTGATTTTCTTCCTTCTTATGGCTGACTGAGATGAGAATAAGCTAATAAAAATCCAGAAAATCTCATAACGGAAACACAAAGCAAGTGTCAGCATGTGTAAAAGAAGGAATTCAGGAAAATATTTTAAGCATCTCTGTAATTTGTCCTAGACCTCAGGATGTGATTGCTTCATATGAACATCTAAATTATCTTTAGCATAACAGATGTCAAAGTGGAGAGGATTCAGTAATTCCATAAAAGAGCTTAATTAATATTAATAGGTAAAGTCCAAACATTGATTTACTGGAATGAGTCATGAGGCACTTTAAAGTATTTATGACAACAACAGCCCATGTGTCAAGAGGGGATTAATTATGGATTATTCCCTGCCTACAGCAGATGATAGACAGTTGATAAAGCCTTAGCCTCTTGCTTGATAGTTGATCTTTTGATGCCTTATCAATATTATAAAAGATAATGGGAAATGCCTGTTGCATTTCAATGCTCCCCCAGAGTGGACATGATGCACTTACACCATCTTTTGTGTGGGAGTTCAAGTTGTGAATAAATCCAAAGGTTGGTCTTCACAATGAGGGCATAAAAATGATTCATTTTCATTAATTTGCCACTCCAGGTAACTCTGAAACAGTCAAAAGATTCAGGACCCGGCGCTCTTCATACGCATCAGCAGCGTCTTTGTGGGTTAAGTCCAGCTTCTACACTTCAAAGCCTGTCTGTGAAAACCTCCGGGTGTCTCTGTGCCATGTGTGGGTCTGAGCCGGCTGAGCAAACTGTCACTGCTCGGGGATTCTTGCCGATGCGTAAGTCCGCCGTCACGCTGATGAGAGCAGCTCAAAGACGTCAGCGTTGCGGCAAATGTCAGCTTGTCAGCCAGGAGTGACACAAAGATATCCCCGCATGGAACGTGGCAGACTTTTGCCTCGACGCGTCACACACACACACCCACACACACACACACACACACGCACACGACAATGCCAAACATGTTGATACAGGGAAAATTCAAAACCCCACAGGAGGACATGAAGGGATGGGAGTGGATGTTTATATAAACATGCTACACCAACTACGAAGAACTCTGACTGTACAGAACCTTGTAAAAACTTTGCTATAGCCCTAGCCCTACACATCTTGTCACATTGTAGCTGCAAATTTCAATGTATTTTATTGGGAATGCATTTAATTAGTACCTTTTGATAGGTTAACTGAAGCATTTGAGTTAACTGGAGGAACACCATCTGTAAAAGCATCTGTGAGCCTGCAAACCTGACTCAACTCCACCAGTCCAATCAGGAGGAATATTGTGAAAAGCTTGTGGAAGGAGACCCAAAAGAGGTTTGGTCCAAATCATAAAGTTCAGGGGCTCTTGGCAGTCATAGTAAACACTTTTCTTTCTCTTTACTGATACATTTAAACAAGAAGCTCCTTTTTAACCTCTCTGCAAACTATTGCTTTAGCTAAAGCAATAGTAAAAATCTAAAACAGCTGAAGTCTGGTTAAGGTAAATCAGATCTAATGTAATTAATGGATCTTGAGGATCCAAGAAGGCAAATGTTGAAGTAAATTCTAAAAGCCTACTGTCTTTTTTTTTTCTTTCTGGTTTAGTCTAGTATTCAAGTTTTTGAGGGCAAAGGTTTTCTGCAGAAGATACATTTGAACAGAATGTTCAGATTTCTACCACCAGATTTTTGCAGTTTATTCATCACCTACATCCTTCCCCCCACACCCCCAATCAGATGTGTTGCAGTTTATGATACTGAAAAGAATATATGTTACGTTACCAAAGAAAAACTACTGAGATGAGTTGTCTTGGTTTCACTTCTACAACACAAAAATCCTGCATTTTAAGCAGGATCTGAACACTTTTTCTATCTGTTGTCTGTCTGCATCACGACATCTGCATTTCCCACACAAACACATTCCTATTCAAACCAAAGTCTCTGCTTTTGCCACACATCACATATCTACACAACGCTCCCAAAGGACTCTTTAGGAAACTCGGTGTCGACTCCCTGGATGGAACATGATAACAGCCGTGTCTCTTAGCGCGAAAAGAGGGTTAGATGAATGAGAAGAAGCAGGGAACAGATTCTTTCATAAGTCATTGAAAAGACAGTTATTGCTTTCTGTGCTGCGTAAGGGGGAATTTAGATTTAGGAAGTGTGATGCTGGCATATCCTTTCCAAGAGGGTGGCACAAAAAGGAAATAAATACATTAAGTACATTTCGCAACTTTTTATTGAGTTTCCGTTGCAAAATATTCAGCTTTTCAATTTGTGATGATACATTTCTCTTTTATTTATACGGGAATAATTACCTCTCATTCAGTTCAGAAATGATGGATGCCTGCTTCTTGATTTATGACCTATTCAGTAAAATATTGATTTAATGTCCTGAGGTAACATGGCAGATAGAAATCAGTCATGCTCCCATCAAATTTAAGCTGATCCCTGAAGACAGGGCACTTCATCAAAATGCATCTCATTTGTTTAAGTAATTTTTCTCATCCTCTCAAATTATAATTATTGAGGATAAGAAGCATTTTAACCAACCAGCATTGTACATTGTGCAGTTGAAACCATAAGTTTACATACACCAAATAAAAACAACTTTTTTCCTTCACTGTCTGAAGTCAAATTAGACCATACTTATCTTGGAAATGTCAGATATTATAATATGTCAGACATTTATTTGTCTTATTAATTTACTGATGTTAGAAGATTACATAGAGAATGATTACTGTCGTTTTAAGCAGTGAGAACAGCCCAGATGATGATGTCATGGCTTTCTGGTTTGACATGAGCGGAAAGACAAAAGAAATCAGCAAAAATATCAGGAAGAAAACTGTGGAGCTGCACAAGTCTGAGTCATCCTTTGGAAAACGATTTCCAGATGCCGTATTCATCTGTTTAAACAATCACACTCAACTATAGGCATGATGGGGATGTCCAATCATCATGCCGCTCAGGAAGGAGACAAGTTCTGTGTCACAGAGATGAACATGTTTTGAATCGAAATATGCAAATGTAGCTCAGAAAAAATGTCAGTGACGTTACGAAGATGCCAATCGAAGCTTTTTGGAGACACGTCCTGTAGTCTGAGAAAACCGAAGCGGAACTGTTTGGCCATAATGACACCTTTTACATTTGGAGGGAAAAGGGGGAAGAACAAAAAAATGGGTGTAATACTGAAGTAACATCTAAAGTCATCAACCAAGAAATTGAATCTCGAGTACAAACTGGTCTCCCAAATTAACAATTACCCGCTTGTTTTCAAACTAAAACAAGTGTTTTGTCTGACTTAACTTGAGACAGTGAGAAAACATATCTTATTATTGGGTGTATGTAAGGTTCTGGTTTCCACTATATATTATTAAATGGGAGGTGAGGTGTGTTGTGATTGTGATGTCCTGAAAATAATATTTAAAAATCTTTATGGTAGGGTTTAGATTAATTTAAAGCTGACTTATAAGATGTTTTACATCCACAAATGATCCCAATTGAAACACTTGTAGCAAAGGCTGACTGACAGTATCAATAAACCAAGAGGTCTGGTGATTAAAAAAAAGGGTGAAAGTGAAGGAGAGGAGCAGAATCCCAATAACTGAGGGAGAATGAGGCTGAAATAAATTGGGAGAATGTTGGGGGGGGGAGGGGGGGGCAGATAACACAAACAAATCAGAAAGAGAGAGAGAGATGTGAGTGGACTACAGTGAAATCCAAGCCTCTCTTAATGCGCTCTTATTAGATTAGAGCAGAGTGAGAAACATGGCGCCACAGGCTGACCTTCTTTAACACCATTTCATTCCTCTGGATAAGACTAAATGATTCGATTGGAGCTGGAGTGCCCTGAGAGAGGAAAGCTGGCCGATCTGAGCCACCGATCTGACACTATACCATCACCACACAAACACGCTTAAAAGTCCAATATCAAACATTCCTGTTTATTACCTGTTGCTTTTATTACCATACCATATTCAGGATGGGAAATATAAATATGCCTTATTCTGTGGAGGTCTCAGAGGCTTGTAGAAGAAAATTAAAGAATAAACTGCATTATGAAGACCGAGGGACACAGCAGACTGATTAGGAAGAAAGCTCTGGAGAAGTTCAAAACAGGATTACATTATAAAACAACATCCCACGATTTGAAGATTTCACAAAGTTCTGTTCCATTCATCCTCTAAAAAGAGAGTATGGCACAATGGCATGCTTCATAAGACATGGCCATAATCAGAAACTGTCAGGTTGGTTAAAGAAAGCTTTAATCAGAGAATCAGAGAAGAGAATTGGCAAAAAAAACAAAAAAACAAAAAACGCCCCCTCGAGCAGAAAAACTTATAAACCCCCCCCCCCCCAAAAAAAAAACCTTGAAACAAATTTGATTCTACAAAACATTGCCTGAGGGAGATAAATACAATTACATGCTACTATTTTCCAATTGCATTGGTAAAAACATAAAAATAAAAACCAGGCTTTCTTTATCCATTCTCATCACATTATTCTCTAAACCTGTGACATGTATTCCAAATAACACATGTTGATATTTATCGTTGCAAATTCATAACATGTAAGTATTCATGCAGTATGAAAACTTTTGCAACGCTTTATATGTACCCATATATCAAGTTCTGCTGAACTGTTAATCCTGCGAGGCCATAGTTTTACATTTGTGTACACACTGCTGGAAACCAGTGGGATTGGGTATTTCTGCTTTATGGTTGACACTATACACATTTCAATACAATTTGATACATTAGCTCTACATGAACAGGACACAGATGTTTGATACGATTCATCTCTCAGCCATCATTCAGTCTGATTCAACAGGAAACACTTACATTATCCAGCAGAATATCAGCCAGAAAAAAAAAAATGCTTGGCTTCAAATTAGAATAAGAAACTGTCTTTAGCAAACAGGATTTGCTTTAAAATTTCTCTACAATAGGATGCTTCTTCGGCAATGTTTTTTTCATTTACATAATCAAAGTAAATTCGGCTAACCTGGGATGATAATGAATCAAGTAGCACAGTAAAGGAGGAGAACTTGGACTTCGTTCCCAAAATCATCTTTTATCAAACTTCTAGATTTCTAGAAAGATTTTAAAAGGTTTTATGCAAGAAATTAATCTAATTAAAAGTGTTTAACACACTTGCTTCAGACACCTGTACAACAAATCAATTGTTTTCATGTCTCTGACAATGACACATGCACAATGACAAAACTCAAGGTTCTGATCAAGTACTGATGCATATTGATGCAGTTTTTTGTAATACATGGCTGAAGGTGATGACCACCAAATACTCTGACCAGGCAGGAGACAATAAAAAACATAAAAATAATGTGTTTTTTCTTCTTTTGAATAAATAGTTGACCAACCAGGATATCACTGCCACCTACTGGCATGGATGTGGAACTCTAGTCTCAGACTTTGAAATTTATGACGCAGATTGGTCAAACATATGACTGACGTGTTTGTCAGATCGGCATATTTTCTGTGAAAGCTGAAATCTAAGCATGAGTTTCCTGAACGTTTGGAAGTAGATTTTTACTGCTCAACAGAGGCGGGAAGTGAAGGCTATGCGGCTGGAATATAAAACTAGTTCATAGTCAACAACACAGTTTATTTGTCTTTTCTATGTTGCTACGCTGTCTGACAAATGCTGTAAAGGATGTCGTCTCCGCCTTGCATTTCAAACGTCTCCTCTGTCACAGTGCGTCGTGTAGAACAGCAAACATTAACCAACAGAGTTTTTAAAGGGTTTTTTTTAGAAATAGTAAAGGTCTACCTCTACAATCAGACAAGCTCACATGAACGAGAGCTCAAGTGTTCGCTCCAGACACAACTCTTCAGAAACTGATCTGCATGATCCCCCAAAGGTAAGTCCAACAGCCAATCAATGGATCCTCAATTAGTGTTGTTCTAATTAGAAACTATTGTTCTGAGCAGCAGCACAGACAGTTCATTCATCAATATGAAATTAAACAGCAGCCACTTAGCATGGGATCATTCATTTGAAATAGAATAAATTCATTTGCATAGTTTGCTTCAATCAAGCCTCCAGGCAGAGCAAAGAGTTCCTGAGATGGGCTCTAATGCGTCATACGTGGATAGTGGACACCGATGGAAAAAGACGGAAAGCACAAACTGTGAAATTAGTACCGAGTTCTTCCACAGGAAAAGTCACTTGTCACAAATTAGAGTGAGCAAATGAAAGAAAGGCTGCGAAATCAAGTTCATATTTTAACTACTTGGGCAATTTTCAACAGCTAATAAAACAACCTGCTCGGAGATTTTCAATTCCACTTCCTGTCTTGTATGGCTTCGGCAGCAGGGGAGGCATCTAAAATTACAACAAGAGACGTCAAAGCTGCAAATGGATCAACACATCGCTGGGAAAACATGAGAGAACTGTCGGATATTTAGTTTGTGTTTCTGTCTGAAACTTTGACATTTGCTCTCTTTTATTTCTGTCTTTCTTACAAACACATGTTATTGCAACTACTGTAGCATTGTCAAAGTGAACAGAACATTTGTGTACACAAATTCCAAGTCAATTTACCTCTGAATGGGGTATGTTTATCAATAATTTAGGATGGGAGTTGCTGTTTCAGAGCATTCATCTTGAAAAATCAAAAATCAGCTCAGTTTCACTGATTATATCTTATTCTTAACTCTGAGCTCTATCACAGGCTGTTTAAAAAAATCTATTTTTAGAATCAGTTACATTTTAAATTAGCAAAATTGATTTATCGGACCTAAGTAGTCTTCTGTTAACATTCAAACACACGTGTGTGTGCATACAGGAAATGGCCAACAAAGGCAACACACAGCAAGTTGTCCCAGTTGGTTCCAGATCTTAAATCCAAGATGTGGAACCATCTTGGATTTAAAACCAAATAAATCCAAAGTGGTAAGCAGAGGTTACTTATTGTAGCAATATTACAAATCTCAGAAACCATTTGACAAGGTATTACGTCATACTAACATCTTTATCTGACATTAAAGGAGACGTACTGTAAACTATGTTGAGGTGATATTTTGTTAATAAAATGTGCAGATGGACATTTTGTGTGCAGCTTCAGCTGGATTCCTCGCTTTAAGTGGCCCAGCCTTGTCTGCTAAAGATGACTACTAAAC
The DNA here is from genome assembly GCF_001443285.1 of Poecilia latipinna. Taxonomy (NCBI): domain Eukaryota; kingdom Metazoa; phylum Chordata; class Actinopteri; order Cyprinodontiformes; family Poeciliidae; genus Poecilia; species Poecilia latipinna. Next base: position 73,497 of record NW_015114411.1, on the reverse strand, counting down.
TGCAAAACCATTGAATCTTCAATTTTGTTCTAGTTTTTAGCGCAAATATCTTAGTCCACCTGAACTAGACAAAGATAACTTACAAATAAATTTTACAGCAGGATAAAGGAGCTTGTTTTAAGTAAACGATTCCTTATTATACAGTAGATGACAATGTACGAGTTCGACTGGAAGATTATTTCACTTAGACCGAAATATGTTTCCCGCTAAGTGGCACTGCTTTTTAGTCTTGGAAACTGAGTTTTTAAGAGGTACACAAGAAACAAGAAAGGGGTAAAAGGTTTGTTTACAAATGCACTCATATTCTGTTAAATGTTATTGGCATGATAACCACTGTATTGTTCTGCAAAAGAACAAAAATGCTGCATTCAAAGACAAAGTGTTTACCCCTCCATGCAGCGTGACCGTGCTAAAGCACCACCTTGACTATTTTTTTTATTTTTTTTTCACTCAGGTTTTGGATTAAAATTTACTGAGTTGTGGCTTTGTGAAAAGCTACAGTCATTACTCAGCTGCAGCATTTCATTTGTGCTTTATTGCTCCCAAAATTGGCGTAACTGGAAGGCAGATATAGGAATGAGAAGTGCTTACACTAAACAGACTATGTTGAGGTAAAAAACTGGCTTATGTGGACCACTACAGAGAACAAACTCACTTCTTGTAATGTTCAAATAAAAAGGAAAAAAAAAACAACAACAACCTTTCATTCAATCATAGGCTGTTTAAATGATCTGTCAGTCTACTGGACTGTTAAAACCTAAATCCAAAATAAATTGGTATGAAAAATAGTGAAATTTGTGATTGATGATTTCTTTATTGCAACAGTGAAGCTTGTTTATCTCCCTTTAAATACTTCTGAATCTGTAAAAAAAAATAAAAAATAAAAGGAAAAGTATTTGTGAGTTAATGACTAGAGTCGAGTTTATAGGCTACACCCTTGAGAAAATGTGCAGATTCCTTGCAGCAAGGAAATCCAATGTACTTACAATGCACCGCAGCCTATGTATGGTTCAGTGTTTGCGACTCCATCTATTTGTGGATTTTTTTTTATAGAGCTTATGGAAAATATATATATATATATATATATATATATATATATATATATATATATATATAGATAGGAGAAGAAAAATATACAGACACACTCATCTTTTATATGCGCC
>NW_015114411.1:54801-69236 GCF_001443285.1 Poecilia latipinna | reverse complement strand
TATATTTGTGTATTTTTTTTTATAGAGAGTTTATAAAATATATATATATATATATATATATATATATATATATATATATATATATATATAAATGCAGATTGGAAAGCTGAAATACATAGGCACAATGCTACTTGATATGCTCCTGGCATAGCCATGTACCAATGGAACAAACCATGAAATCCAAATCTAAGTTTATCAGGAGCAGAAGACAAAAGAGCAGAGGAACATAAAAAGCCTGCAGCTTCTATCTTTTTAGACTGGTCCAACATGCAATTATAGATGAATTACAGTTATTTAGAGTAAAGATTATATCAGTAGCGGTTTTGTCAACAGGCGTGCCTAAATAAAACCTAGATATTTATTACAGTACTTTTTCGGAAGCGGCTTTACGGGTCACCTGTCAGAAGAAATGTTTTATGATTTGATGATAAACAAAAATCTAAACATGTAGTCTTTATTGTTGTTGGGTTTTTTTTGTTTTTTTTTTTGGAAATGAAAGACATTCACAGGAAATAGGACAGAATAAAGTAAATGTAGAATGCAAATACTTAGGAATGGCAGAATTAATATGCCAATTTTTATGGAACATTCATAGAGCTGTTCTAAAAAAAAAAAAAAAAAAAAAAAGCAAAGGTACCAAAGAAATAAGTTTTCAGATTATAGGCGAAGAGTGCTTATTCATCTTTGTTGTTTAGATTGCTTCAACACAGAGTCAACTTTAAGAACTGTAGGCAGAAACCATCATGCCTCATCTTTATTAATAACAGCCCTCAAAATCAATGCTACTTACCTGTAAAAAGAGCAGCAATTCAAGAAAATTGTTACAGCAGTTGAACATTTGTTTAGTACGAGGGAATACCAACAGACTTAGAAGTTGGATGCATACTAGTGAAATGTTATCGTTTTGCAACATCACTTCACTCTCAATCTCTAGTTGAATGTCCTCTAAGTCAGTCTGAACAGAGCAACTCAAGCTTCACCAACCAGAAACTCTGGATCTCACACATAGCCACCCAGCCTAGCATGGTATTGATCAGACACACAGATACAGTCATACTCCTCATTAAACAGAGCAATTACCTCTGTTGCCCATGCTGAGTTTGAAGGCAATTATCTGATCTTATCAAATGTGTGATAAAGAGTTGCCTCATCCCTTTTTCTTTGTGTATTTCACTCCAATGATAGGACATCTCAACTTGGAAGCATAGCTGCTACAACCACATGCCCAGTGCAAGTCGTAAACAAAATCAGAGCTCACAAAATTTGAAAGCACAAGTCCACCCACGTTCAAAATTAACCGAGGCCTAATCAACCCTCTTGTAAATCTGTGAAGCCTCCAAGATCTTGGAGGAGTAATGAGTTATTTCAAACTTTGACAGTGACCGTTTCTAGAAGCCCAATTATGTGAACTTTAAAGCACACCAGCACCCTTGTAATGTTCTGCCTGTTACCATTAGATCTCTGTTAGGGGCTGTGAGTACTAATTAAACATATTAATGCATGCTGCAAACCTCACTGCCAAAAATGTGTTTTTTAAAGTACTTTTTTTTTTACAAGAAAACAAGGAGCAATTGAAAAAAAAGAAATTGAGAAAAAAAGAGATAAAAACCACTTATGTCTGAATGATTTTTTTAATTGCAAAAATATATTAGTAGAAGTCATGAAGAAATTACCCAAAGCTTTAAATAGCAGTTTCAGAGATGTTCCAAACGGTACAATTTGTTCTTGAAATCTGAGCTGTTTTTGAGTGTGGTGGAAACTCACAGCTGATTTACTTACTGGAGTTTATTGGTTATTCAAATGTTTTTGCTATTGGTTTCGTCCAGTAGGATAAAAGTTTGACAGGAGCACATGGCCAGTCGAGAAACATAGTCCCTCCAAGGTGCATTTAGGGATGGTTTAACTCCTCTACACTTCTGGGATCACAGACAACTGGATAACAAAAGCTCACAAGACAGAAGGTCACGGCTCTGTTAAAAAATGGAACAAAAGCTGACAATTTTTGAAGATAGATTTTCAGAAATAACTCAAAATGCCCCAGGAGAGACACGTTCCTGGTTTTATGGTGGACAGTCACAATTGTGTCAGTCAAAAATGTTAATGTACGTTGTAAAAGCACCTGCCGCAGCCCACATTGTTTTCAGTATACTTCACATAGTGGTTTAAATGCATATTAAATCAATAAGGAGAGTTATATTACCTCAAAATTTACTTTTTGACAAAAGCACATTTTACTGTATTTAGACAATCACAGAAAACAATCAGCAAACATATAAAGTCAACATCAAACTAATTAGTAATAAAAGTTTTTCTTTAAAGACTGAAGACTAACCAGAAGACAATCTTCCCTCAACCATTAGTGTTGTGCTGTGCTAATAGTGAAGCACCTTCATACAGCCTGGGTGTGGGGTTTATTCACATCTCTGGGTTTAGAAGTATCTTTCAGCAACTTAGATACAGTTTGAGGTGATTTGACGAATGTGCACAAGGGAAAACCTTCAAAACAAAACAGTCTCATCTTACATTGCAGGATTGATTGGTGTGTTACTTTGAGTCTAATAGTTTCCAAGGTAACTCCAGACATCCTGGTTCTCATGCAAGTCTGCTTGAATGTTTGAAGGTCACACAAACCCAACAGCTCTTACTGGGATTGGCCTTTACACGGAGAGATTTCATCAGACACTGTGAATCATTCCCCAAAATTAAACTCTACACCTGTTCATCCATCCATTTTCTTTACAGCCTCGTCCCTAAGTGGGGTTGGGAGCCTATCTCCAGCTAACGTTCTGGGTGAAAGGCATGGTTCACCCTGGACAGGTTGCCAGTCTGTCGCAGGGCAACACAGAGACACACAACCATGCACACACACACTCACACCTAGGGGCAATTTGGAGAGGCCAATTAACCTGACAGTCATGTTTTTGGACTGTGGGAGGAAACTGGAGTACCTGGAGAAAACCCATGCATGCACAGGGAGAACATGCAAACTCCATGCAGAAAGAGCCCGGACCGGGAATTGAACCCAAAATCTTCTTGCTGCAAGGCAACAGTTCTACAAACTGCGCCACTGTGCAGCCTGCACCTGTTCAATGTCCATCTATTCCAATTTTGCATTAAGAAACATTTATTAAGGCATTGTCTTGACTTCAGTACATGCCTATTTTAACTTCTAAAACTTTACGGCTGCACCATAGTGTTTCTTTTGGTGATAATCAGATCTAAAAAAAAAAAAATACAACGCAAAAGCAGAATGAATGTTTTAATATTGGTCATTGTAAGCGTGTTTTGATATAAATCACAATAAGAATAAAATCACAATAAGTCCTTGAAAATGGAAATCTTGTCCTTGCATTCAAACTCTCTTGTAAGCGCACTTGTTTTTCTCATCTTAGTTATTTCTGTGACAACGGGCTTTGTTCCATCACAGACAAAGATCACATAATCTCTCTGTTGCTGTACAGAAATGTGTAATCTGCTCTTCAGACTACAGATTAAATGAAGAAAAACATAACCCATGAGTGGGTATACATCACTCTTTTGGATAACCCAAAGTTAGCTCCTACTAAATGAGACTCGGTGCCATATCTCTTCACCCAGAGCCTACTTCCGAGCAAAAGCAAAGATTTTGTAATTGACAGCAAAGTAACATATTAAATCATCCACAGAGCTGAACTTCTTTGACTCCACTTGTACGTGAAGAATCTCTCCTTCACCGTCCCCAGGTGGTGCTGTGGGGATGCTTTTTATCGGTAGGTAGAGGAAATCTGATGAGAAGTGATGGAGACGTGGACAGCGCAAAACACAAAACAAATCCAGTAGAGCCTGGAAAAGACTTGAGATTCAACTTCAAAGCAAAAATGAAATTCAATGTCAATGTCTTGGTTAAAGCCCAAACCATTACATTTCAGAATCTGTGGCAGTGCTGTTCACATCACTGTTCACAAATGCTTTGCATTAAACCTGACTGAGGATTTTCACAAAGAAAAAGAGGAGAAACTTGTTAGTCTACAGATGTGCAGAAGCATATCCTAAATATCTACAGCTAAAATTGCAGCAAAAGATGATTTTGCAAAGTTCTGAATGACTTTTACTTGTCTTGTGTGTCTGCATTATAGAATCATAACAATATGCACTCAAGTTTGCGTTGATAAGAGGTGAAAAAGTTAAACAAGTCTGAATACTTTCACTATATCAAAGAAAGCCTTACTTTGATTTCAAACGCTTTGAAAAATAATTACTAATTTACCTTGTAATCCTCTTATTGATTTGCTTGCATTTGTTTTGCCTTTGTTGTTTTTCTTATTATGTTTTTCTTTTTCACTTCTTATGTCCAAGATGCCGGATTTAAAGGCTGTCTTTGCTCACGCTGAGGCTCTTCTATAATCATCTCCTCAGATTTTAATTACTTTGGAGCTTCACACAAATTTGTCTGCAGCTAAATGGTGCTTTTCATCCAGGAAATTAGGAAAAATTCTTCACAGTGTTATTACTGCTTCAACTCGACTCCCCAGGCAAGCCGCTATTCTTCCTTGGTTTATTGTTTTTATCCTCTCCCCAAGTGCACACCCATCCTCACTGGTCCATGACAGACACTGCACGCAGTTGGTGGTTCCCGATTTCAATAAAAACCCCAGCCTTTAAGCATGTCTATCACAATTATCATTAATAAGCGTAAGGAAGCATGAAAACAACTTGGTATTTTCGAAAGCATTAATCTGTTGTTTGAAAAGATGAAATAAACATGTTCTTTGATAGCAAAAAGAAGAATTCTACAGAGAGCATCCAGGAGCTGGATCTCTGATTGTGGTGATCAAGACGGATGACGATGAAAATGTAACTTGCTGTCTAAATACTCCCTGCATATTACCACTTCAGTTCTAATGTTCTTCTTATAAACATTTCAGTGTTAAGCTGTACTCAAAGGTAACACAACCTGTTGCACCGCTTTATGACTGACAACTCAGAACATACTAACACCACTGAATAAAAAGATTTAAACAGCTGGTGATTATATTATTTTTGTTATGACGTCTTCGTTATATGACAAGTGCATTTTAACTACGACACTCATACCTATTCTTCCCAAAATAGGGTTAGTGCCAAATCACTGGCAGGTATCAAGCAGAGAAAACATCTAAATATACTACAGAAGCTACTAAAATCTGGTTAAAAACCGTCCAACTATTTATTAAAGAAAGAGAAATTGTGAAATCCAATCAAAGAAAGTTAAGTTGTAAATAGTAACAGCCCAGTAACTTAATAAGTTATGAGCAGAGCAGATAATCTGTTGTACAGAAAGACCTCAGTAGGTCAGCTGTTAAAGGGTTTTTCAAGTGAAATACAAGGCATTTATTAATAAATGACATGGTTGAAAATGACAAGAAGACATCTGTTGGTTAGACTAAACTTTAGTCTGTCACCCAAAGCTAATTTACACAAGCAAATACTTGTCCACCTGTATTTTCACATAGCACATCCAGCTGACCAATATGGTTAGATGCATACAAAAAGATTTACTTTGCAAATGAATTCAGGGAAAATGCTGAGCTCTTTGAACCAATTAGGTTTGAATTACACGCTCCACTGGTTCCAGATCAATCTAGAAATTTAGTTTTAATTCAAATTTGCTTGTTAAAATTCCTAAGAGCTCAAGTTTGATGAAACCAAACAAAAAACTGCTATTCAGCTCTTGAACCTTCAATGGGATCCATGCCTTTATAAACCACAGTGCAGGAGGGAGGAGGTTTTATCATTACCACTACAGGCACTCTCTCTCTATCCCTTTCTCTCTCTTTTCTCTCTCTCTCTCGACTTCTCGCTGTCCAGCTGTGTCCAGGCCTGCCAGCTGCTGGCTCAGCTCCAGGCTGTCTGTCACAGGGTCAGCTCAGAAAAACGACCACTCATGGCCTGTAAAACACTGCTGATAGCTAAAACACTCACATCATCCATCATGGAGGTGCAAAGACTGTACTTATCCCAGAGGGTGGGGTTCTACACACACACACACACACACACACACACACACACACACAGGAAGAGCCAAACACACTTACTTTTGATCCATCGCTTAGCGGAAGGTATCGATCAGTTCTCTGTAATTAACAAGTACTCCCACAGGGAATAAATCAGTACTAATGAATCACTTATTGTGGTGCTTTGGTGGCAGAGCCCCACGTGTGTGTGTTTGTGTGTTCAGGGTTATTGGGTCATTAGACTTGAGTGAGTGATAGCCAGGCTCTGGGGTACACTGAAATAAAAATGCCCCGCTGGCCAGTAGAAAAAAGCTTCTCTTCACTGGAGGCATCAACAGATGACTAAGATCCATTTAAAGGGCAGGAATAACACAAGCCACGACGTAAATCCTCCATCATTCACTCAGACATTAAAAGCACAATGTTTTGTGATCATTTTAAACATTATTAAATTCTCACACTGATGCTCGTAGTTTAATTTATGAGGGTTTTGATTATTAAAACAAAAACAAAAAAAAAAACACTGTCCAAACAAAAAATAATAATAATACATACATACATTGCTAAAACTTGAAAAGCTTCTCACTTTAAGCTTTGTATATGTCACATTAGTACTATTTAGTCTCCTGGTAATGTGTTAATACTTAAGTAAGGGCATAGAAAAGAGTAGCTGAAATTTGTAAGGTGTTGAAAGCTTTTACTATTAAAGGAATTTTTTTAATGTCTTCTATTCAAAAACGCTGCTGCCTCCTCAGCTTCTTCTTTTGTCACTTTGTACAAACACAGCTTTAATTTATTTTTATTATTATATGCAGATATTCAAGATATCTGATTTTTTTATGATGTTTTGTATGGCTTTGTCTGCCACTGTTACACTTACATTATCCTACTTGTTTCTCTTGCTCTTGAGCTCTTTGCCATTTTTAGTGCACTTTCAATTCCTGATACAATATTGCCAAATGTTGGGTAACATCTCCAAATCATTGAATCCAGGTGTTCTAACAACTTCTACCGCTACAGGTGCACAAAAGTCAGTACTTTCGGAATTCAACTCCTTCTACACTTATTCATGAATTAATCTGATAAATCTTAGAAGATCAGTAATTTAAAATGTGCTGCACAGTTTGTGTTAAAAATCTATCATTGGGAATCGTTTTCTATAGGGTCTCCAACCCCAGTCCTCGAGAGCTACTGCCCTGCTGGTTTTGGATGCCTCTCTGCTCCAGCACAGTTGGATCAAATGATTAAATCACCTCTACATCATTTGGCAGCAAGTTATTCATTTGATTCAGATGTGTTGGAACAGGGTTGTGTCTACAACCTGAAGGACAATAGCTCTTGAGGACTAGGGTTGGAGATTTTTTTCTTAAACACAGACCTCTACTGGACTCAAGAGCAGCGGAGACATTTTCTCTGGAAGCATAAATCATACCTCTGTATCTTGGAATTCGATGTGTAAACAGACGAAAGCGCCCACATTTTTACATTTTACACAGTTGTAAACCTCAAAGAAAGCCTTTCTAAAGTAGTAGGAAACTGCAAAGGGTTGGCCAACATCATATTAAATGCTATGGATCTGTCACTCAGTTTCATATGTGTGTAAAGGCAAGTGACCCAACTTTGTGCAATAGGGTGCATCAGATCTGTCACATTAGTTAGGTACCTTTATATTGTCATGACACTACTGTGTGTCAAAAATGTCTGCATGGGTGTTGCAGTTCATATGTACTCCATATATGTGCCTCTTCTGTGGCATTAAAAAAAAACTGCCAGTCAAAAAAAAAACAAACAAAACACTGCACTGAAAACGATTTACAGGCCTCAGTGTGCAGAATGCCTGAAACTGAAACCCTGCTAATAGCTATACTGCCTCTTTCTAGCACTCATACAGTGGAATATGAGACATTTGAAAGTTGCTTTTCATTATGATTTAAAAATAATTGCATGGGGCAAATGTTTATTTTGTTTATTGCTAAAGATCAATGATGGTGGGTCATGACAGCAAGAGAAAACATCCCAAAGGAAAATGCCAGTGCACAAGTTACTAAACAGCTTACAGTTTTCTTTACAGTTAATAAAATCACCAAAAAAATCACCACATCTGTTAAAGGCATAGTTTGAACGAATAACTTTCAGAAAAATATGCTAGAATATTTCAACCATCGCCCTGTTGGCTCTGAAAACAGATTGAATCTTCTATAAGGCATTTGAAATTCCAAGGTTCAGTAAATCATAGCTAATCCAGTGAACTTAACATTGAAGTATACAGTACATTGGAGTGATTTATTTTTTCAAAAAGAACAATTTAATGCTGCATATTATATCTTTGATAAGCTAACTGTGCTGCAAACTATCAAGTGTGACTTTAAAAACTCCAAAAAGCCCAGGCACATGTTGTTTACACTTGTTGCTGTGCTCCTGTTTGGTTGGTAAAATGAATTGAAGGCTCAAACCTCCACAAAATGCTGTGTGGGTGCTGGAGCGCATAGTGAACAACCTGCATGTCTCAGTTCATTTTCTGACTCCTGTGCGGTGGTCCCAACTCCTAATTCTGCCTGTCAGTAAAACCCTACAAGCTTTCAAAGACCTTACAAAGAAGGGCAGCAAAGAAAGTAAGTCTTGAATAGATTGTTTCATTATACCCACTCCAGTCTTATTTTAGTCCATAGGCTAGCATTCAATTACCCTTTTAATTTAATCAGCTATGCTTTTATTAGCTAACTCATATTTCTTTCTTTCGACACAGGGCTCTAACCTCATGTCTTTCTGTAGGTCTTAAACCGACTAGGAATTTGACCAAAAAGACAGAATTTGGGGCTTTTATTATCTTGTCAATGAGCTTCAAAGTTTCTGTAAAATACTGAGGCTGTGATATTGTGTACCACAAATTAATGTGTGATTTCCAATACAGCATAAATTTTAAATGCTGCAAAGATATAATATACTTTTGATTGCAATGAATGTTTTACTGTTCTGCATCCTAATCCTCCGGAACAAAACATGGAATATGGAAAAAGATGGCTTATTTTGCATATAGCGCTTAAATATGGTTGTGAAAAGATGTCTGATAGGTACTTTTTCTCGAACCTATATAAAAAGACCACAGACAACGTATATGAATTTTATAGACAAAGCTTTTGCAAAAGGAGAACTCTCCGCCACTGCCTCTCCAGGCCGTTCACAGAGAGTTCTGATCTCCTTCCACGCGAGCCCCTGTTTTATTGTCAAAGCAGAACAGCCAGAAAAAAACAACAGAGGTCGTAAAACATCAATGTCTCAATCTATAAGTGGGGGTCTTATAATTTTCAAAACATTTAAAGGGCTAACTCCAGTCATTAACACCCCAAGAACCACCAAGTCAATCGTAAACTGGAAAAGTTGGAACACCAGTGTCAGTCCACAATAAAGCAAATCTAACAAACATTTAACAAATGTAAAAACTGTAAATTACTAAAGGAGACTTTACCAAATAATAATAGGTGTTTGTTTAATTTTGAGCTTCTATGTACAATTTAGACACCAGACTGCGATCCAAACTCATTTAAATCACATTTGTCTATTTCTTGTTTTGAAAAGTCATTGAAGATGTTTGTTTTTTCATCAGTTCCCCACAAAATAGAACTGCTTTAAATGACTTTAAATGTCTTCTGTCACATTTTTAAACATACATTGAAATGGCCATTAAAAAAAGGTGTAATAACTTGCTTTAAAATGATCTAAACATAAAACACAAATTGCTCCAGCTGTTTGGACTGGTGCTTGACAGGCTGCTAGACGTTGTTTTTGGCTGTTGACAGCATGTAAATGAGGCAAAATGAAGTAGTTTTCATAGATGCAACACATCCATCACAGAAATTTCCAAAAACTTTTTTCTAACAAGCATATTAAAATCAAGCATATGGTGTGAAAGTGTTGACTGAAAGTTTTATTTCAAGGTTGTCCTCCTCGATAGCACTGCAGAATAAAAGGTGTGGTTTATGATGCTTTTCTGACTATTAAGCCTCAGACATTCGGTTAAAAGCAGCAGAATATTTCAGCTTAACGTGTGGAAATCCAGTGGAAAAAAAATTCCACTGGATTTGTGTCTTCCTTCCTCGAGTTTCATCCAATATTCATAAATGAATCCATCACAACAAGTCATGACGTGATGCTACATTCAGCCCCAAAAGCAAAATGAAACACAACACTGAGTTAAAGATGAGATGAGAGTTTGGAAATTTTGGGGGAAACTGAGGGTCCTTCAGATCTTTCACAAATCACAAACTGACTTAAAGATTCTGTAATCAGTGTTGAATAAGCCAATCTGGGTTTGACAAGTCAATAAATGATCATCTTCTAAGATGGCTCTAAAGTGTCCCAAAAATAATAATAATATATATTTTTAAAAAAATCTACTTTTAATGTTGATTAAGAATAGCATCAAGGTTTGGTTAATCTCAATCAGGGTTTTGAAAAAAAAAAACTCTATTCAGTGTAGGGTTATCCAGCTCAAGTTTGATCAATCAAGATATCTTAGATTTTGATCTGGGGAAAATCAAATACAATTCAAATTCCTTACAAACAGTGGAGTAATGTTATAATCGATGTACAATTGAAATATATAGAAACTTATTCTGAATTTGATTCTAGTTAAAATACAACTGTCCAACTGGTAAAAAGTTATCCATCATCTATTGCGGAGGTCTTCTATTCCAGGCCTCAAGAACTGATGTCCTGCAACTTACCCCAACAAACCTGAATCAAATGTCGGAATTACCACTTCAGCATGCAGTCAAGTTGGCCAAAGTCCTGCTAACGACTTCGCTATTTTGTTCAGGTGTGTTGAAGCAGGGACACATCTGAAATTTGCAGAGTACCAGGCCTCAAAGTCTACAGTTGAAGACCCCTAATCTGAAGGATGCTCTTGATAGCAGTGAAAAGGAGCAACTCTATTTTAATAAGAAGACATCTCAAAGAGAAGTCCGTATGAACAACCATCTGCTGCAACCCACAAGGAATTTGTGTCGACAGGCAGCTATGAAGCAGACAGATTTTAGAGTCATTCTCACAGTGCATACATGTAATTTGTCACTTGTTTGTCACTGTTTTCTTTTTGTTCCAGGTACCCAAATTGTGTCCTAACATCTTGAGATCTGTTTCACCTCATTAATAGGTTTTTAGAAATAAAAGAAGGGGGTCAAGAACTGCAGTTCTTTTCATGGCCTAGAGTCTAACGACCTTTAATCAAAGTCCCTGATTTTATAGTGAGGATCTACTTACTTGACTCTCATCTGTTCCCAAATAAAATAAACTGTCTTGTCAGACATTGGAGATATTCTGTCTCCACTCCTGCCTGGGAAGTGAATGCATGAGGTTACTGAATAACCCTCTAGCTACACCCAAACAGGCAACAATGTGTGTCCATCCATGTCTTCCTCTTCACCAATGCCTTTTGGGAAGCCTGAGGGATTTGGGGAAGTGGCATAGGGGCAAGTAGAACATGTTTTAATATGTGCAATAAAAGCTGCCATCCTAATACCCTCTGTGTCAGAAGTGCTTGCTAACCCTGCCAATCAGTGTTATTGTACTTCATTACAGTCCTTCCTGACAGCTCTAGGGAAAATTTGCCAGTTTTGTACTCTGTGCTTCTGTTGTTGCTCAATTGTGTCATTTCATGTTCCATACTCATCCCTGTCACTTCCCCTCGTTTGACATTTGGTAACACTTTATTTGAAGGGGGGTGAATAAGACTGTCATGATACTGTCATAAACATGACATAACAGCTGTCATGAACATGAATAAGCCTTCATGAATATTTATGACTGTTGTCATAAAGCGTCATTCTGTAAATTTGGACACTTTTAATACAAAGTTGACATTATTCAAAATGTCTTTGTTATGACAACTTGACATTAACCAGGAAATCATTACTGTTTAAACTTTACCTTTAATAACATAAAGTTACCTAATTTTTAAAGTGCAATCAGTAATACTTTTATAACAAATTTATATCAGTAATGATTTCTTGGTTAAAGTTAAGTTGTCATAACAAAGACATTTTGAATAATGTCAACTTTTTAATAAAAGTGTCATAATTTACCGAATGACACTTTATGACAACAGTCATAAATATTCATGAAGGCTTATTCATGTTTATGACAGGAGTTATGTCAGTCTTATTCAACCCCCTTCAAATAAAGAGTTACCTGACATTTTTTTTAGATACTGAAGGCTGTGGACAGACGAAGGGAAATGGAGAAACACACTTTCATTTCCAAACTTCATTGGAAAGAAAAGTGAGAAGGATAAAAAGCTGAACCAAAACATTCAGGCAAGAGAAATGAAAGGCTGAGGCATTTATCATCATCCACTTTAAGCACAGAAAAGGCGACAAGCAGAGCCAATAAAAAGAGACATGGAAAATCATAAATCTGGTGAGTGTGTAAACTTTAATGGGCCGTCTGTGGTTGAGAAAAGTTTGCCAATATTTAATTAACTGTAATGTGATCAAGCAGATTGTTAAAGGATGGAGCTGTTCCGATGGGGCACATTGCCAGAAGCACTCAAGCTATAGCCCATTTAACCTCGAGGAAGCTCAAAGCAATCAGAAGCATTTCTTGGGGTATCTGTATTCCTCTACCACTAGTCCCATAATGAAGCAACCCATCTTTATCGTTGGCACAACTTATCTTATTAGATGTGTGCGTCTGCGCTTTTCACTCCTGATTTTTGCATTTCTGAGTCTGACGGCATTTATAGTATGCATACATTCAATGTGTTGGGCTTCTGCCATTTCTTCCTCACTGAGCTGTTGCTCAGTGCAGCAGGAAAGTGATAATCACTCAAATTAATTACTACCACGAGTTGGAACTGTGGCTTTGCATAGTTGTTATAAGGTCAGCAGCAAATCACCCCAGTGCTTCGCAAAAATATTCATACCTCATGAACTGTTTCACAATCTGCCACATTGCAGCCACAAACTTGAATGTATTTTACTTTCAGACTCTATGCTAACAAAGTTGAGTTGAATTGCAAGATGGGGGCAAATGATAAATGCTACAACAGGCTATCAGGATCATTGTAGATAAAATGAAAACATAATGTAACAATGGATGAGTAAATTTCAGTCAAATAACTCCAGATGTTCTTACAGATGTTTCATCACATATGTAAAAAAAAAATCCATAGCTATCATCTGATGTCAAACAGTTGAGAGAAATTTGTGAGAAAAAAAATAGTTTTCCATGAATAAAGATATTATTTATGTTGTTAAGATTAAGATATTCTCTGACATCGTAAAGTGAAAAATTTGCATGAAAAAAATTACTGTGTCATATATCTTGGATCAAGAGGTAAATTTAACTTATGAGCATCAAGATGTTTTTAAAAGTATAAGAGTACAATATGAAAATAAAGTATTCATATTTGTAAAGCATTTCTTTGTTTTATTTTCCTTCCACTCCTTGCACAGTTGCATGATCAAATCTGGATAAGATACATTCAAGTTTGTGGCTGTAACACAACAAAAATTTTAAAAGTTAATGTGTTATTAATGCTACTGCAAATGTTATTGTAAATGGAAGTGATGCACTACCATCCAATTATCACTCCACATTGTCCCATCAAAGCATGAGGAATAGTTTCACAATTATGAGCCAGTTTGAATTGGATGTTTATAAGAAACACTCTTTGTTCATAAAGTAACATAATGAAAAAAGGTCCATATTGGAAATCAATCTAAGTGCACACTGGAAGAAAAAAAAATAGAAGAAAATTATACCTTACAAAAAGTAAAGGTTACTTTATAGCAACAAAAAAAGACGGGCATGACTGATGCTTCAATTTATTTGGCCTGAAATAAAGCCTATTGAATACACATCTGACAGCTTTTATTATTTTTCACATCAACTAGTTTTATATTCAAAGATCTTTTAGTTCCAGTAATTCAGAGGCGTCTGCTCCTCAGGCTGATCAAAACAATCCGGGGAATGTGTTAAGTTATTAGGAGAGTGACCTCCTTGGTTAATGGACAACTGTCACTGCAGTCTGGGGATATGGTGATATATTACTTATTTAGTTCTTTATTTTCTTACAAGTGTTTTTGCACTCAAAATGCTTTCAAAACAAAAATGTTTAGGTTCATCTTGTTTTATTTTTGCACGCTCTGACACACGCCGTTGCTTATTTAAATGCTTTTAACTCTGGGTCCCCAATATTCTGCACCTGATGAGCATCATGTCTGATTCAAGTATACCTGAGACAAAACATAAAGTTTATGCTGAATTCCTTGTTAGACTAAAATCTGCATATTGTTAATATACAAGTCTACATCCCAATGTGTATTGTGCCCTTTTTTTTTATGCATAAAAATATTTTCCCCATTAGTATATGCAAAAAACCTTTTTTTTTTTTTTTTCCATATACCCAAAAAATTTTTTTTATGGGAAAATTTTGAACAACTCAAAAGAGGTGAAAAAATTTAA